>NW_015164219.1:603820-633935 GCF_001447785.1 Gekko japonicus
TTGTTCTCTATGGTGGAGAAAAAAGAGCCAGAATGACCTCTCGCGCGAGAGGTGGAATTTGCCCCTACGAGTCCAAGGCCACCACCCCTGGGCTCAGGGAGGCAGGAGAACGCTTCGCCCCCCCCCCACCAGTGTCGAAGCTGCCGCCGAGAACAGCAGCAGCAGCCATAACCTTTTAAAGAGCCACTATGGAGAGCTGGGGGAGCCAGAATGACCTCTCGCGTGTGATGTCCGAGCGGCGTTGCATCACACGCGAGAGGTGGAATTTGCCCCTAGGAGTCTAAGGCCACCAACCTGGGGCTCAGGGAGGCAGGAGAACGTTTCAGGGGGGGGCGCGGGCATCGCAGCTGCCGCCGAGAACAGCAGCGGCGGCCATAACTTTTTAAAGAGCCCCGAAGGAGAGCTGGGGAAGCCAGAATGACCTCTCACGCGAGAGGTGGAATTTGCCCCTACGAGTCCAAGGCCACTACCCTGGGGCTCAGGGAGGCGGGGGAACGTTTAGGCCCCCCCCACGGTTGCCCAACTGATGGCTCGTGGGAGCAGGGGGCGGGGCTTATGTGCCCGCCCCCTGGGCTCCTGACTGGTGGAGTGGTGCTCCGGTGCAGGAACCGAGGCCTTCAGCTCTGACTAGCGGAGTGGTGCTCCGGTGCAGGAACTCCACTTGGCCTTCAGCTCTGGGGATGCTGTCCCAGATGGCCACAGGGATCAGCATTTGCACAGTTGGCTGCATGTGGAGGAGTGGGGAATCAAACCGGGTTCTCCAGATTAGAGACTGCCACAACCATAACTAATGTGTTATTCCAATCTTAAAGTGTATTCTTGTGTATGTATGCTAAATTACTACCATTCACAGATCTTACCAACCACCTTAAACCCATCTTAGCTATAATCACCCAGTATTTATGACTACCCCCCACCCCCCTCTCTTCCTAGATGTAATGGTTTAAGAAATTCTGTTCCACTGTATCTGAGGAAGTGTGTTTGCACAGGGAAGCTGATACCTTGAATAAAACTTTCTTGGTCTTAAAGGGGCCACTGGAGAGGGGGCAGTTGTTAAGAGCACTGCAGAAGAAAGGCCGCTCCCCTCCGAGTTACCTCGGGAAATCCTAACCCTGTTCACTTTTCATGCACTCAGAAGAGACCAGTGAGCCGTCGTTCGCCATGATCGAGCCCCCTGTACAGCTGCCTTCAGGAGAAATTGGCTGGCCATCTTTCCTAAAGTGTTAATTCCCTTCCCACTCTTTTTTTGCGTGTCGGCTTTTTCAAAAGGGCAGCAGGGCTTTCCCCTCACTTTCCCCTTCCTCGAGCTTCCCTCCCTTGATGGGCCGAGGGGCCGACCTCCCTCCCTGTGTCCCCTTTTATGCTGTCCCCCCGTCTCTTTCCTTTGTCTCTGGCGGGGAAGAGGAAGGATGCCGCCCCGCTGGGTAATGTTTTGCCTCCCGCTGTGCTCGAACAGCCAGCGCTGCTAGGCAGCGAGTCCCTGATCAAAGGGGGAAATCGCCGCCTCTGTTCAGCCCAGCAGCGGAGGAGGGCTACGCGCCTGTGATTGCCGCTTTGTCTGCGTCTAGGCCGACGAGTGCCGGGGTTTGCGGCTCCCTGCAGGAATAGCAGGCGGAGGAGGTAACCTCACCAAGCGACGGTCCTGTTAATACCGCTGGATCACCAGCAGGAGGGGAAGGAGGCGCCAACAGGATGCTGCCTTTCCCAGCGCTCGAATCTGCGTCTTCCCCTCTCTCCCCCCCCCCCCCCCCCCCCATCTGATTTGTGAAGAGCGGAAGCGGAGGTCGGTGAATGAGGGTTGCCACCTTTTCCTTTAACAGCTGCCGCAGTACTTGAATTGCCGCTCAACCCTGCCGCTGTTGAAAGTCACGAAACTCAGGCGGAAAAATAGCCGCAACCGCAGGTGGAAGGGGCTGCATAGCAATTCAGCGCTGACCTTGTTTCTGAAAGTACGCGGGCTCCAAGGGGGGAATGGCAGCAGTCGGATGTATAAAATCCTCCTTTGTCTACGGTGTAAAATCTACCGAGTACTTGCACATTGGTACAAAGGCCCATTCTGCATCTAGCATCCACTCCATTGTTTTACCAAATCCACATTGGAACAGGAAAAGATGTGGCTCAGAACTACAGATAGCCGGAACAAGGCCGTACTGACTGCAGAGTCACCCCTGAATGACCATAAAAGGGCCATTAATCTATGCAGACATGCAGTGTTCCCTCTAAGCTGAGTTACTGTTAACTAACTCTGTTTTTTAGCCTCCGGCTCACACATTTTTGTCTTCGCTCAGGAAGGATGACTCCAAGGCAAACTCATTTATGCAGTAGCCAAACTGCTCGCTCACAACTTTAATGCCAGTAGCTCCCAAGGTACAATTTTTGCTCACAAGACTCCACAGCTTAGAGGGAGCATTGGCAGACAGTGTGGTAAAACCAAGAGCTCAAAAGAAGTGAAAGCGGCATGCAGTCTGGACACTGCCATAAAATCCGACAATCAAAACGAAAGTCACATGCAATGCAGAGGGGAATTTCTGTTCCAACAGGCACTTGGTAAAATAGCAGAGCAAATGCTAGATGCAGAATGGGCCAAAGTCAACTGTTACCAGGCCCGTTGCCAGGAATTTTCTGTTTGGGGGCATTTAAATTTTTAAGGGGGCAGTTAAATTACAGTTAATTAAATTAATCTGAAAGCCTTTCTTTAAAGGGGAGGCTTTGAGCCTGTTTCTAGCCCTTCCTTTCAAGGAACAGGGCAGAGAGAGCATCAGTTCCTAGGGGGGAAAAACAGCTCAGAGGACATTTAATTGCCTTCAGAAGGCATCTAAATGCCTTTTGAGTTCCCTTCTACAGGGCAAGAAAGCTTAGAAGGGCACTAAAGGGTAGCACATTCAGTACGTCTCCAACAATCCCACTTTCTGCTAGCCCAGTACCACCTAGGTCATGGTCCCAAATAAGGTTCCTGGCATGGCTGTTTGTGGGGGGTGGGGCTTTTAATTAAGGGAGCAGGGCCCCAAAATGCCCCACCGTAGCTATGGGCCTGACTGTTACTACACATACACAAACATGGGCACATGTCTCTATGAATATAATATTATCCCACCTTTTCTCCAAGGAGTCAAGTACTTGGTTCTCCTCCCTTTCCATTTTGTCTCAAGAACAACCATGTGAGGGAGGTTAGACTGAAAGCCAGTGACTAGGAAGGTTTCCAGGTCCCCCCGAGCCACCGGTGGGGAAGGGGGGGGGGGACTTAGGGTTGACTTAGGTTGGGAAACTCCTGGAGATTTGGAGATTGGGCCTGAGGAGGACAGGAACCTCAGTGGGGTACAATGCCATTGAGTCCACGCTTTAAAACATCCATTTTCTCCAGGGGTGCAACAGAAAGAGTTGCCTGGCTTCAGAGATATAGCTGATGCTTAATTGCAGTTGGCACCTGTGAGTGCTCTAAAAGGCCTCTTTTGATCAAGGGTTCTAAAGTCGCTTGCATCTGCTCTCTTGCACACTCTTACTGGGTCCTGTAGCAAGGTGAAAGCAGTGTGTCTCTCAGGCAACTGGGCAGTGCTTCCTTTTCTTTTCTGTATGTCACTTATGAAATTATGCCCTGTTAGGGTTGCCAACTGCCAGGTGGTGACTGGATCCTCAGGGCATAGAAATCAGTTCACCTGGAGAAAATTGTTGCTTGGAAAGGTGAACTCTGTCACCTTATACCCTGCTGAGGTCCCTCACCTCCCCAGATCCCACCCTCTCTAGGCTCCATTCCCCACATTTCCAGGCATTTCCCAACCTGAAGCAGGCAACCTTATTCTCCAGCTAATGCCTTGTACTTGACAGGACAGATTAGGGTTGCCAGGTCCTGTCCACTTGCCAGTGGGGGACTTTGGGGGGGGGGCGTCCCTGGAGGGGGAGGGGATGTCCCCAATGTGATGTCATGGAGAAGTGACATCATGACATTAAGGACTTGGAAGCAGCCTGAACTACAAGCAGTGAATTCGCCACTTGCATTTCAGGTGTGCAGCCAGCAGTTCCCCCCTTCCTTCTCTCCAGCAAGTTTTAAAGGGCCCTCCAGCTGATTGGCGGGCCATGTGCTCCAGCCAATCAGCTGGAGGGCCCTTTAAATCTTGCTGGAGGGAAGGGAGAGGGGTGGCCATCAGTGGTCGATCTTGGGGGTGGGGCTTCCCCTGCCAGGACAGCCAGCTGGTGGCGGGCAGGAGCCAGCAAAATTGGGGGATCCCCCACCTGGGGACTGGCATCCCTAGGACAGATCCCCTTGTAAAACAAGTAAAGTTAGCTCCAGCTACCATTACATTTAACCATAACATTCACAAACAAATAAATCCTGTTTCATTGGGGCAAAGTAAAGTTAAAGTTGTAAATTGCAGTGTTTGGCTCCTCTGCAAAGTGTATTCACTGTGGAGCTGGGTAAACGGTCTGCCCTAAGGCCAGAGACGCCGCAGGCAGGATGTCTTCAAAATCTTATTTTATGTGCTGAACAGCAAAGTAGGGAACAACTTAGACTTAGCAAGGGCTGGAGTCCTAACTAACAACAACCCAGTTCTAACTAGTATATTCCAGAAGACACACCCATTCCTGTGAACAGAGGGCGATACACTTAGGACCTAAGAGACAGGTTCCACTAGGGAACAAACAACTTAGACTTAGCAAGGGAGTCCTAACTAACAACAACCCAGTTCTAACTAGTATATTCCAGAAGACACACCCATTCCTGTGAACAGAGGGTGATACATTTAGGACCTAAGAGACAGGTTCCATATACTAAAGTTCTGACCATGCACCAACAGTGATTGCTGGGGAGGCTGAAGTTGGGGTGTATAATTTATGGTGATCCAAACTGCAAGGAGATCAAATCAGTCAATCCTAAAAGAAATCAACCCTGACTGTTCCCTGGAAGGCCAGATACTGAAACTGAAGCTCAAATACTTTGGCCACCAAATGAGAAGGGAGCACTCACTGGAGAAGACCCTGATGCTGGGAAAGATTGAAGGTCAAAGAAGAAGGGGACGGCAAAGGATGAGGTAGTTAGACAGTGTTACCGATGCAACAAATATAATATTGAGCAAACTCCAGAGGATGGAGGAAGACAGGAGGGCCTGGCGTGATATGATCCATGGGGTCGCAAAAAGTCAGACTCTACTGTGTGGAACAACAACAAACAACAACAACAAATTTCATTTTGGGGTGCAGAACTTTTATACTGCTCTCAATATTTGTGCTTTGATTCACAAATAAGGAATGAATAAGGAACTGGGAACCAACTTTAGCCTCCTGGTTGCTGGCCTCAGCAGCAGAGTCTGATTAATGCCATCCTCATAGTGTAAACTTGACAATAATACATCCAATTGAATGATCCAATTGAGCTCCTCATCAGAGTATGTTCATGGTGTGTATTTCATTGTGTAAATTTCCTCTTTACTGAGAATTCCCTGTCACTGAGTTCACCATCTTTTAGTCACCAAGGGATTTTTATGTCCTTGAGCTATTAATTAATTCTAATTTTATCTCATTTTGTTTTATTTCTGCTTTCTCCAAACTAATTTTATTTGTGCTATAAGGTTTATGTTATAGAGTGTTTTATGGCTTTGGGAACTGTTCTCATTTTTATTATTGCAAGCTGCCTCTGGCAGGATATATGGGCTTTAAATTAAAAAAAATCTTCATCTGATGCTCTTGGCATCTTAGCTCTGCCTGCTGGATCATTTAAGGCAGGGTCTTCAGCCTTTTTTGTATCTGTTGATTCTTCTGGAATTTTGAGTACATGGAGTGGAGGCCTCAACAAAATGGCTGCCACAGGGGGTGGGGCAAAATGTTGCTGAGGTCCAAGCTATGCATACTCCTATGATGGAGGTGACTGTTTCTGAATGAGTGCTCTCTGTGCTGTCTGCAGACACAAAGGTGATGCCTCTTGGGCTCTTCTCAATCACCTCCTACTCCAATGAAGTGGAGGAATATCAGGTTTGTTTTGGGGAAGAGATGCTTAGTAGAAGGAGCAAGAGGGCACGAAGAAGAACTTTGGTGAGCACTGTAGCACCTATGGGCTCCATATTGGGGACTAGAGATCAAAGGGATTTGTGTTATCCAGATTAAGATAGGCTAAGAGATTTCTTAAGTGTGCAGCCTTATAATATTTAGACAGATCTGGAAAACCATAACCACCCATATCCAGTGGACAGGGGTGGGTGGAAATAGAAAGTGATTATATTTGCCCATATTTCATTGGAGATGTAGCTTGGGCTTCCCCAAAGAATAGACTGTGTGAGGTCAAATTAAACCCCTTCTTGGATGCTTCTTTAAATGTTTGGGATGCACATAGAAAAACACAGTCTGTGTTTGATGCCTGTGTGTGTGCAAGCAGAGCAGCTAGGACACCCATTTTGCATGAGAAAACATGAGAGGTATTTCCTTTCTGCCTTCTGCAAGCCGTAGTTCTGATAAGAGTTGTCCTTGAAAAAAAGCCGTTTCTGTCAGAGCTCTCTCAGCCCCGCCTACCTCCCAGGGTGTCTGTTGTGGGGAAGGGAAGGGAAAGGAGTTTGTAAGCCGCTCTGAGACACCTTTGGGTAGTGAAGGGTGGGGTATAAATCCAATCTCTTCTTCTTCTTCTTCTTCTTCTTCTTCAAAAAAAGCGAAACATCTAAAGAATCCTAAAAATGTTCCTTAGAATCAAAGGATGTTAGAGTTGGAAGGTACCTTGCAGATCATCTAGTCCAACCCCCTGCACTCTGCAGGAGCATAGCCGAAAGATAGCCCTACAACATACCCGCAAGATGGTTGTCCAGCCTCCGCTTGAAAACGTCCAGCAAAAGAACATCCACCACCTCTCGAGGCAGTCTGTTCCACTGCTCAACTACTCTTACAGTTAGGAAGTTTCTCCTGATATTTAGCTGGTATTGACTCCCTTGTAATTTCTACCCATTAGATCTAGTCTTGCAATCCGGAGCAAGAGAGAATAGATCTGCTCCATCTTCTACATGACAGCCCTTCAAATATTTGAAGACTGCAATCATGTCCCCTCTAAGCCTTCTCTTTCCCAGGCTAAACATACCCAACTCTTTCAGCCTTTCCTCATAAGACTTGGATTCCAACCCTCTCACCATCCTGGTTGCCCTCTTCTGGACACGCTCGAGCTTGTCAACATCCTTCCTAAAATGTGGTGCCCAAAACTGGACACAGTACTCCAGGTGAGGCCTGACCATAGCAGAATAGAGCAGAACTACCACCTCCCGTGATCTGGACACAATGCTTCTGTTAATGCATCCTAAGATTGCATTAGCTTTCTTCGCAGTCACATCGCACTGCAGGCTCATGTTTAGCTTGTAATCAACCAGAACACCTAGATCCCTTTCATATGTGCTGTTGTCAAGCCAAGTCTTTCCCATTCTATATCTGTGGCTTAGATTTTTTGCACTTATCTCTATTGAAATTCATTTTATTTGTCTCAGCCCACTGTTCCAGCCTATCTAGATCATTTTGAATCCTGACTCTGTCTTCTTCAAAATTAGCAATCCCAGCCAGTTTTGTGTCATCTGCAGATTTGATAAGCATCCCCTCTGTGTCTTCCTCCAGGTCATTTATAAAAACATTGAACAACACTGGGCCCAGGACTGAGCCCTGTGGCACTCCACTTGAGACTTCCCTCCATGTAGACGCAGAACCATTTACGAGCATCGTTGGGTGTGATTTTTCAACCAGCCATGAATCCATCCAACAGTTGCACCATCCAGCCCACATTTAACCAGCTTATCCTTGATATCATGAGAAACTTTGCCAAATGCTTTACTGAAATCTAGATACACTATGTCCACAGCACTGCCAGAGCCAACCATTTTAGTAACCCTATCAAAAGCGGAGATAAGGTTAGTCTGGCATGACTTATTCATGATAAACCCATGCTGGCTACTACCAATTAACTCATTTTGTTCAAGGTGTTCACAGACATAGCGTTTAATAATCTAGTCTAGAATTTTTCCAGGTATTGATGTCAAACTGACAGGCCTGTATTTTCCCAGGTCTGTCTTTTTTCCCTTCTTGACTCCAAAGATTCAAGAAGGCCATTTGTTTATTTATTTGAGTATATATACCCCACATTTCTCCCTCAAGGAATCCAAATCGGCTTACAACAGGAAAAAAAACCTATCTCTCTGTATAATAATTCTCTGTTGGTGGCACACTGCTGGACATTCCACACGGTGCCGACAGCCTTTGGCTCCGTGATCTGTCATTCAGAAGCTGTCCCTATCCACTGGCTGCATTGACTGAGTTTTGCCTCCAACATTCTAAACAGTTTGCTGTTCCTCTCCCGCCCACAGCCCGTCAGAACACAGAGGTTATTTGCATATGCGGCCTGATTGGCCTTTGCCTCAGAGCACAGAGGTCATTAGATAAACAGTAGCCCTTAGAACTTCTCCCCATTCACAGGAGTGTGGTATACTTTTCCTCCACTAGAGGGTACTGTTTCATTACATATGGAAAGTATTTTTAGTGCTTGTTCTTCAACTTTATCCACTTCATCAACCAGTTAATAACTTTGAAGAGCAAGTAGAGAGGAAAAGCTATTATTTTATGGGAAATTTAAGTTTATATAAGCTAATGAACAGTGGGAATAAATGAAGACAGAGTTATGAAGAAGCAAAATCCTTTTTCAGCAAGTCATAATATTATGGATTTGAACGCTGATCCCTGTGGATCAGTCCATTTCTCAAGACAAAAGGAATGGTAGGTAAAGTACTGTAATGATTATAGATATCCTGTCAATGGGCCTTAAGTATCAGCAGATGGCTGTGTCCAAGTGCTCATCCTATCCAGGGAACCGCCCTCCCCGCAAACGGTAGTTTCAAAAGGAAGTGGAATTTTAATACTGGAAGAGAGACAAGAAGGCAGACAAATGCTGCTGGAAATAGCTAAAATATTTTGGGGGATGTGGCATGGGGTGGTAGCTCTGCTATCCCATAGGAATGCCTCTGGGCCTCCAACCGTTCTCCGCCCGTATATTTGTAAATAAGCTCAATGCTGCAAAAGAATGCAAACCGGATAAACAGTAGCCCTTAGAACTTCTCCCCATTCACAGGAGTGTGGTATACATAACAATGTATGTATGAGCTGAGCTTTCAATATGCATTGATCACATCATCAATAATTAGAATGACTTAAATATTTATAACCTGTTTTTCTCCACAGGGAGGACCAAATATTTATAACCTGTTTTTCTCCACAGGGAGGACCAAAAGTAGCTCACAACATCATTATCTCCTCCTCTGTTTTATCATCACAACAGAAACTCTGTGAGGAAGATTAGGCTGACAGATTGACAGGCCCAAGGACACCCAGTGAGTTTCCACAGCAGTGGGATTCAGACCTGGGTCTTATAGGTCATAGTCCTATACGCTAACCACTAGACCATGCTGGCCCTAATGCAAGATAGATCTAATTGGGAGCTAAACCATTAACCTCTTCCAGAACTTTTAGTAAAGACCTAAAGTTTCCTTTGGGGTTCAGGATAGTATGGTATAGCTCAGTCTCATCAGATGTTGGAAGCTAAGCTGGGTCAGTACATGGAAGGGAGACCACCGAGGAAGGGTCTACAGAGGAAAGCAACAGCAAACCATCTCTGCTTCTCACTTGCCTTGAAAGCCCTTTGCTGGGTCACTGTAAGTTGGTTACAACTGGACAGCACCTGTGTACATATAAAGTTTCCTGTGGAGTTCATCTATTTGGTTGTGGCTCTTCCTGCAATCTTGTGGAAATGTGATTTTAGAAAACAATCTAGGTAACAGCATCATACAGTAATGTCAAGGCTAAGTTGCTTTCTTCTTCTCTACCTTATCCTGTCTTCTGGTTTCATATCTTGCCTTTGCTCTTAAAGACTTTCAGATTCTGAGCTCTGTTTTCTAGCAAACCTCTCTATATTTCTCCATGCAATTAAAGAAATTCAAAAGTTCTTGGAATTATCCCGAAACAACTGTCTAACCCACTTTTAAAATCATAACAATATAAACATGAGCTTTTGATATGTATTGATCACACCAGTGATTATAGCTTTTGTTTTTGCTTGTTCAGTACACAGTGTTCTTGGTATATGCCTAGCAATTATGCATCTGATAACTTCCGATAATCCTCTTCAGTTTAGTGTGCTGTAAGAAAAAGACATGTATGTCTACTAGCCCAGAAAGCTCCAATCCACAAACTGTATGGGCTGCCGGAAGCTCTCCATTTCAGCCTTTTTGTGTAAACTGTTTATATCTCCCTTATAAATAAAAGCCGAATGGTAGTGGCACTTCTCTAGAACATTCCACACGCTCCAAAATCATTTCGCTCTCTGATCTGTCATTCAGAGGGTCTCCCTATCCACTGGCTGCTTTGCCTGAGTCCTGGCTCCAACATTCTAAACATTTTGCTGTTCCTCTCCCCCCCCCCCCATAGCCAGTCAGAAGAACACAAAGGTTATTTGCATATGCAGCCTCATTGGCCTTTGCCTCTAACATTCTAAACAGTTTTGCTGTTCTGAGGTAAAATGTGTCCAATCTCCAGGTGAGGGCTGGAGATCACTCAGAATTACAACTGCTTTCCAGACAGCAGAGATCAGTTCCCCTGGAGAAAATGGTGGGCTCTGTATCCTTATATGCTGCTGAGATGGCCCCCATATGACAGCCAATGTGACGTAGCAGTCAGGGCTTCAGAGCACGGGAGAGGCTGCAGGTGTGTGGGGGGTGGAAAGCTGAAGAGTCAGGGGAAAATAAAGGTAGGTTGATGATTGTCTGGGAAGGAGATAGGGTTGCCAACTCCAGGTGGGAAATTCCTGGAGATGTGAGGGATGGAGCCTGGAGAGGGTGAGGTTTCAGGAGGCATGGGACCTCGGACAGGTACAAAGCCATAGACTCCACCCTCCAAACCAACCATTCCCTTCTGGGGAACCATCGTTGCCAATCTCCAGGTGAGGGCTGGAGATCACTCAAAATTACAACTGTTCTTTAGGTAGCAGAGATCAGTTCCTCTGGAGAAAATGGTGGACTCAGTGTCATTATACCCTGCTGAGGTCGCCACAGCAAATTGACACTGAGTGTCCAAGGCTGGGGCACCCGCCCAGAGCCTCTTTCTAGAGGCCGTTGTATTTATTTCCACAATGGGCCTTTTTCCTAGTTTAACATAATGCAATCTGAACCCTAGAGGGCTCGCATTAAGCCCTGGGATTCTCTGACTTTAATCAGATGCTATCTGTGCCTGTTCTTTGCAGCCTCCATCCTCTGGAGGTCAGGTGAGGAATGGTTTTATATAAGGGTGCGTTCAGACGGACAGCTAATCCCGCCATTATGCCGGCTCACATTTGATCCCAATCTTTTAAATCCATCCTCACATGACCAGACATTCCATGTGGGAATTGCCTTACCATGTGCTGCTTCCACTGTGGATTGTCTAGACAGTGTCCACTGAAGGAGGCACTCACAGTGGATTTTTTTAAAAAAAACTTTTTGCGCATGCACATAGGTGTGATATCGAGGCCTTGTTTATCTGTGCATGCGCAGAATCAAGATTTTTTAAAAACAATGGCGCCTGATTGGGATGGTCTGACGTCAGACCATCCCGAATGGGCACCATTTTTTAATCACGCGCTGGACCGATCAGACAGGGAAAGTTCGCGAATGGCTCGTCGGGAACTGAAAACTCCAGATTTGAAGTAGTACCTTTTTAGTACAGGTCCGAAGTGCGGCAAAACAGGATGTTCATGGAAGACAGATGTTTCCCGGATGTTGATGTCTGGACATTACATTTAAATCCATGAGGCACTCATGCCTCGTGTGGATCTAATGAGCCGTCTGATTGGACCCTAAAACAGTACACAACAGAGGCCTCTATCCTCAAGCTCCCTGTATCACCAATTTTACCTTTGAGGTCTGGATGGAAGCAGGATTCACAATAGAGAGTCAAGGGCTTTGGCCCCCATTTAGAATTCCTATATGAAGCTGCCTTACACTTGGGTCCTGTTTACAAGTTTCATTGAAAATGCATAAAATCTGCATAGAGTGTACACCTGTTTTTTCTTTCTGTGTTGAGTCATTATCAGGTTACATTCAACACACATACAACTTAATATGTAATTTAATCTCCACGTTTATCCAGGTACTCACCTCTGGTTTCATTGGTCATGAATATTCATCAGTTCTTTCTTATAAACAGGTGTACACATTATATGAAGAATGTACACGTGTTGCGTTTTAACACTTAAACACGTCAACGGGGCTGCTGAGATAGGGCATTGGTCCATCAAAGTCAGTATTGTCTACTCTCACTAGCAGTGTCTTTCCACAGTCTCAGTTCCATGTCTTTCACATCACCTGTTTCTTGATCCTTTTAACTGGAGATGCTGGGGATTAAACATGGGACCTTCTATATACAAAACAGATGTTCTACAATGGAACCACAGACCTGCCCTGTTGGTACTTGGCTGTGTTTGATACTATATGAAATCAAATAGATATGCTGAGACAATTGAATCGGGGAGGGGTCTTTTCCTTCTACTGCCATATGTATTGCTGGACACAGTTATATTCCATTTGAAATAAATAGGAAAAAGTACTGAACACAAATTCTCAAAATGGAATAAATATTTCTTCCTTAGGTAGTCTATGAAAAATGGCCACTGCTGTTAATGTTTAGCAGGGGCTTCATGAATTCCCAGAATATTTATGAATGAGGCAATACAAGTACACAAACTGATGAACTCTGACCAAAACAGCTATCTATCAGATTGAAAACACCATGACATCTGCTTTAAAATTAGGTTTACTTTTATTTTGTAGCCTCAGTGCTCTCAGAAAACCAGTTTTATAAATGTTTCCAAATTGCAGAGGTTACATAAAAGACATACGTGTTTGAGCTTTTTTTGGGGGGGAAATAAATTATTGTTCAGTGAACAGAAAGGGTGAGCAATAATAATAATAATAATAATAATAATAATAATAATAAACACTCTAAAAGTTAGAAAGGCATGATTTAGCTTTTGCGAAATGTAAAGTTAGAGATTGGATTGCTATGTCACAAAATGTTCTCCTAAATATATTTGGCATTGTGGATTAATTTAGACAGAGCTTAGCCCCAGGACTTGTTGAAGGCCAGAAACTAATGCCTTTAGCATAAGAAATCATTTTTTTAAAAAAATGCTTCTGAGCCTTTAAGAATACTTTTTTCTCTCTCATATATGCCAGTTCCTACCATCAAGGATTACAGGACTGGGCTTCCAAATGTATTTAGAATGAGACAAGGGGCGGGACCCGCGATACTCGCAGGAGGGGGGGAGCTCCACACCTATGAGGAAGAGGAGGAAGCAGGAGGAGGAGATAAGGTCCCCCCCATCCCGCTGGTTCCCCCCGTCTCCTCCACCCCCCGTCTTGATCTCCCCCCCACTCCGAAGCCAGTCTCTCCCCCCCCCGTAGCTCGGAAGCGAGGGTCGGCGGCAGCCGCCCAGGCCTCGCTGGTCTTCCCCCCTGAAGCGAGGCCCGGCGGCGGCAAGACCGGCTGCAGAGCGTTCCCTGCGCATGCGCAGGGGACGCTCTGTCACTTTTGGGGGGATTTAAGTATCCCCCCGATATTTTTTTACAGGTTTCAGATTTTTGTGCACACCTGGGGACTGCCCCAAGTGTGCACAAACATCTCCCTCCCCCCCAGGTGCCCCGGATGTGCGGAAATAAGTATCCGCACGCAGGGGGTGACTTCGGTATTAGATATATAGATGCTGAACTTTAGTAGTTAACCAGGGATTCCATAAGACATGCACATTTTGAACAGGAGTCCATTTGCTTCCTGGTGGAGCTGAAGCAGCAAAGAGGAATCAGAGGAAATGACGAACAAGCTGGATGCTCAGCTCCAAGTCTACAAAGGTTTTGTTGCTGCCATGAGAATGGAAGAAGGTCCAATCGCCCTGGTGGAAGAATACTTTCCAAAACCACCATAACTCAGTGACAGAGCCTGGCATGCAGAACATCCCAGGTTCAATCCCCAGTGTCTCCAGTTAAAAAGATAGGTAGTAGGCAATGTGAAAGACCTCTGCCTGGGGAGAGCCACTGCCACTCTGAGTAGATAGTACTGACCTTGATGGACCAATTCAATATAAGGTAGCTTCATGTGTTCTTCCCACCATAGCCCCTTCTGACTTAGACTGTCCTGAATCAGTACAATGAAGCTATAAGGGAGCCCTTGTAGTCTAGAGGAACCTTATTTGGATGGGCCTTCTGGGCCAGGTAGAAAATGAGGTAAAAGAAGCCATTAGAACAGCCTCTAGGAATTCCATCGTGGCCTATAGCTGTTGACAGACGTCTCCATGTCCTTTGTCTAAACTTTTTTTTAAAGTTATTACTTCATCTTGTGGCAATGAATTCCATCAGTTGATTATGTTTTGTACGAATTACATCGTGTTGTCGATCCTAATGTACTACCCATCAGCTTCATTGGGTGGATCTGAATTTTTGGACGTATTTTTAAAAACTGGAGGATATGATCCACCTGCCTGGGTTTGCCAGCTGTTTGTATTGTGTAGAATCCTTTCAACAGACTATGTGGATCCCACTTGTTTACCTCTTAAGAACTTCACGTCATCTTGAACTCTCTCTTCAACTTTCTTTTCAACTCTCCCTTGCGGCGCTTGATTGTTGGTCTCATTTTGGTGCACCATCTGTGGAAAGAGCCCAACAAGGCCTAGGTTATAGGAGACAGTCCCCTGCTGGAAGCCCTCTCATCAGGATTGCCTGGCCAAAGGTTACCCACTGAGGAGGAATGCTTAGAAAAATCTGAGAAAAAGGATATTCATGCTGTCAGAGAGGCTGTCATAAATTCTGTCTGCCATATCTGATCAGCGAGTTAGCTGATGAAAACAATCCGTCTCTCAGTCTCACACCCAGCATAACCTTTTCATTCTTTACCTCATCTGTCACAATTCTTTGCACCAGCTGTTAAGTGTTTGCCATTTTTTCCCCTGAAGAAACTCAAGGGACTGGAGTCAGTAACTGTCGAAAAGGGTGTATAACCCATCAAAGCAACAGTGACAGCTGCCAAAGCTTCTCCAATTCTACGATAAAAAGAGAAGCCTCCCTTATCTAGATACAGGTGTGGGTTCAAGAAGCAGGCTAATTTCAAGATAGTTCATGGAATGATACACTAATGTACAAGAGCCTCTGAAAGCAGCCAAGACAGGAGTATTTGGAAGTTAGAAAAGTGTTCCCAATCCATCTGGAAAGAGTTATAACCTAGTTACAGAACAAAGTCAGTTTCATTCAACAAAACAGTCAGTTGCCAATTCCTTAATATTACTTTTTCATCTCCACACCTTTCCCCTGCCATGCCATCTACATTTTATATTCATAATGCCCATTCCAGATACTCAAAAAGACTGATTTAAATTTTTAAAAAATCAAAGAAGAAAGTTTAATCCATCTTTGTTAAATTTGGGGCTCTTCGATGTCATATTCTTTTGATTTTCTCTTGTTATTTTGGCCATTAGTCCCTAAAGCTAACTGCTTTGTGCATTTTCATTAAAAGCACACACATTAAAAAAACATTGCTGATGTAATTCACAGAGAATCAAGGGAAAGTACTACATTTCTTAAAATATAGGGAAAAAATTCCTGGCATTTCTCAAGAGCTTACTTTCAGAGCTCCTATACTTGGACTCCTTGTATCCAGAGGAAGGTTGAATTAGTTGGCCAAGCACAAAGGTCTCGCCCGAATTAACAGTTCCATCCTAAGCATAGTTGCACCTTTCTAAGCCTATTGACTTCAGTGGTCTTAGAAACTTTCAATTCCGCTTAGAATAGAGCTACTTAGCCTCTGATGTACTGTAAGCTATATACAGACCCTCATTGTTCAGGTCAACAGTGCTGCTTATCGAAAAGCTATTGGTGACTTACGACCTTATCTCCTAATCTCAACCTGCCTCCACTTCTCACTTTCCATGCTTGCCTCCTTGGACTTATGCTAATACTTGCTTGACCATAATTCTGTTAATAAGAGAACTATTAACTCATTGCATGCCCATGTCTTCAAAAGCAGGAAGCATGTTTCCAGCTTCCAGAAGCCAAGGACTGCAATAGCCATTGCCCTCATTGACAGGTTGCTGCTGCCACTTGGTTGGCTACCAGCTGCAGGCAACCACCTGTCATTTTCTGGTGTTCAAGAAAAGCAAAATGTGGCTACAGAATAGACTTTCCAGTTATACAAGGGGACTGTCACTAGGGCAAATTGCTAGCCATCACAGACAAAATAATCTGATGGTCAAGAAAAGCAGTAGCATATGATTGATTCCATCCATTCTCTCATTAAGAGGATAATAGATGGTAAAGGTAAAGGTTCCCTTGCTCGAAAGCCAGTCGAGTCCGACTCTAGGGTTGCGGTGCTCATCTCCGTTTCAAAGCCGAAGAGCCAGCGCTATCCTAAGACGTTTCCATGGTCATGTGGCCGGCATGACTAAACACCAAGGCACACGGAACGCTGTTACCTTTCCACCGAAGTGGTACCTATTTATCTACTTGCAATTTCTTGCTTTCGAACAGCTAGGTTGGCAGGAGCTGGAACTAGAGACAGGAGCTCACTCCGTCATGCGGCACATTCGGGTCTCGAACTGCTGAACTACCAACCTTCCACAGCCTGCAGCGTCTTAACCACTTGAGCCCCCGCAGGTCACATATTTAATCATAATAGATGACTCAGCCATAAATGTGAACATTGATCCAACTCAGCTACCAATCCCTGGATCATCAATAAATGCACTTCCTTTCTTTCTTCAGACATTCTAAAAATATTTAGAGGAATCTCAGGGGCAGCACTACCTGGCTTTGTTTTCAGATGTGATCTTTGTTGGGCAAAGATGTTGCCTGTATGGCAAAGGGCCCACTAACCACCAGCTCCTCAGAGAGATGCCCTGCACCACGAAATGCTCCACCTTCACCCAACTCACAGTTTTGTCCTCTCTCCCTCCCTCCCTCTCTCTCCCCCTCCCTCTCAATTTTCACACTGCTGTTTCTTCACACATACCTTTTCCTTCCCCTGACTTGGATGGGTCAACTTGTCTGAGCTCTGATGAGAATTTCATTCAGGAGCTAACAGGGGACCATCTCCTAACTCTTAGCACCCATGGATGAAACTTCAACAGCCATTAGAAACATTAACATTTTGTCAGAGGCCTTGAATCTCATCAGATGTCATTTTTGTTGGAAGTAAAGAACTTTGTGTTGTCTCTTCACCTCGGACTTCACAGGGGGACTATAGTGAGCCAGAGGGATAGGTAGGTCAGGACCTTGGTATCCTTCTTCTCTTGTGCTACTGCTCTTGTGCCGTCCTTTTGATGTGTAGATTGCTACTCCCAGAGAATCTTCCTTTCTTGTGTCTACCCCCCCCCCCCCCCCCCATCTTGCCCTCATGATAGCAGGACATGCTTTCTTACGTCTCCATCCATCCTAGTTTAGCTAGCTGGTTGAAAGCCTGTCTAAAATGGAGTTCCATATAATAAAGGACTCAGTTTACTACAACAAAAGGCTCTGTGTGAACTTTGTTTCTTTAGCAGCAGTAACACAAATTCCACTGTACCATATGCACTCGGCATTTTAAAAATTTTAAGTCAAATCATAGCAATTGATTCATTCACAGTAATCAGACAGCAGACATTCAATATCATTCCTTAATCAAAGATCATGGGGGTTGCATGTTTTATGTCTGGATCTAAGAGTGGGGAGGAGAATCCGATATAATAGCCAGTGGTGCAAGTGCGTGCTAAAAGAACTTCCGCTGGTTTCTGGAAGCAGCCTTTCAAGACTTATTACAGAGTTAAATCAGTAAGAAAATGGCTCTGGCCTTCTAGGTTCACCTCCATCCATCCCATCACCTCCATGCCATAGACTACAGTATTTGTGCCCCTTGTGTTTCTTGTAAACTACATTGTCTTAAATCAAATTTGATCACAATGGCCTCTCTTCAGTCAATATAGTAGTGAACTTTACTAATGTCAACAGGTGAATGCTTAACTGATACACCCAAATTTAACCGATCTATTTAAACTGTAGTAAGGATATTTGAAGGGAATCCAGATAAATGAGTTAAATTAGATATTAGCATTAAGGGCTACATATTAGCTACACAGTTACTTTCTAGAAGTGCAGGAAAGGGCTGTCTTTAGCAGTCACACTGCTATGATAGCAGAAGCAAAGGCAGAAAGCTTGAATCCAACTAACATATGAAACAGAACCTATTTAGATTAGTCGATAAAGAGATGGACTTGAAGAAACTTGGGTTCAAATCCTCCACTGGGGTGTGCACCAAGAATTTTTTTTTTGTTATATTTTCATATTTGGAGGAGGGGGTGGAATGCCAAGTCTTATGTCTTATGAATCCCAGGTCTGGAAGTACAGGTCTGGAATAATCAACTATCTTCTTTCCAGCTCAAGTCCTGTCCCACATTTTAGGGACTATGGCTTTAAAGAGTTAAAATTGTGCATGATGATTTTACTATGCAGTCCTATGTAAAGTGACACCTTTCTAAGTCCATTGAAATCAAGGGACTTAAAAGAGTGTCACTTTGCACAGGATTGTGCTGCTAAAGCACTTACTATACATGTCAGTGGGAATAAAATCCTCAATAAAACCTGATTTGAAATATGATTATTATTAACAGGAGCATGACAAAGGTTCCTGTTCTCTAACGGTAAAAGAATTAACTCCCTCATTCCCAAAGGTCACATATTTAATCAACATTTTAAATTCCTTCTGACACAAGCCTATATTTTGCTCATCTCCATGGAGTCCTCTTCTATTTTCTTGTTTCCTAGTTAGGCTCAGATCCCAGATCTCCCCTGAACATAAGTAGCTGACCTGTACATTTTTATTGGGGGGGGGGCCTTAATGTTTGAGGACAGTTGCTTCACTTGCTTCTCTCAGTTCTTTCCCCAATATTCTCAACTCAAGCTGCTATTCAGAGTTACTGGGGAATTTCAGACAGCCGATATATTCCAGTTCAGGAACTGTTCCCTAACGGTTTCTGGTCTGACATTTCAGACAGAACCGTTTTAGTAACGGTTCCCTACCGGAATATATTTTCAGTTTCAGACAGAAATGCTTCTGTCCCATTCAGGAAATGTGGCTGAACCGTTTTACCTTCAAACTGCTTCCAAGCAGTCTCCACTTTTCTATACTGTTTCTGAAATGCTACGGGGTGCTATGTAAAATGCCCCGTAGCGCTTCCTCCTGTGCTGCTTTGTTTTCCCGCCCTTTTTCACCCGCGCGGGTGATCTCCATCCTTTTTTTCTTGAACATTCATTTTAGAGTGCTATGGTGCTATAGTGCTATAACACAACACCAAAACAGCAACTCCATTGGAATGCCTGGACTCTACTGGGATAAATGAGATGGCTACATCTGCCACCTGGAAACCAGTACCTCATTGGACTGCAGGCTTTGGCAGGAAATCAGGGCATCAGTGATTGGTGTGACAGATGTGGCTAACCCTTCCATGCCCACTGTGAGTCCTTTCATTGTGGGGGGATTACAGAATCCAGGAAGCTCTGCATTCATCCCAAAGAAGTTATGCTTATTTCCAAGGCAGACCTTCTTGTTGAAGAGCTGCTCCAGAATCACCTCCTTCACAATAAGGAAGGCAGTTGACAGGCCCACACCAAACGGATGTCTGAGTTCCCTGAATACTTCTTGTTTGGCTAGGTACCATAGGGTGATGGCCAGTCTTTTCTCCAATGGAATAGATATCCTAATGTGAGTATTCTGCCACTCCAGATGGTGCCTAAGGGTGCCAGCTGGTTCAAAAAAGGTTGCCCTAGACATCCGGAAATTCTTCAGCCAGTCTTTATTGATCCATGTGCCCATCACAGTGTTGTTCTACCAGCCCTCACTCCTCTCTTTTACCCACCAACATCGAGGGACTGTATGGGCAGCAATGACAGGTGCCCATGCCCTGATAGATGCCCTCCGATTGTACCTTGAGGGTGCATTGCTCAAGACAGGCATGTCAGTTCCCCCCCTCCTCCTCCTAGAGAGATGAAGGAAGTGCGTAAGCACCTCACTCAAAGCTGCTGTGCTGCTGATCATCATCTGCAACACCTCCAGGACCAGTTGCAACAAGGTAGTTATGGAGACCATGACTAATAGATCAGTAGCCTCTCACACAATCACACAAAACTACTCTAACCAGACAAGCCTACCACTCACCAGCTTCAGCCCACAAAGATAAGGAGTTTGCCTCCCTGCCCTTTATACCTGATCCAGCTCTGTGCCAGTCACTTCCCAGCCAATCACCTCTTGGCATGGATGGATGCACATCAGGCTGGGTCAGCAACATCTGTCTCAACAATCAATGATGCCCTGATCTCCCACCTAAACCTGCTGTCCAATGAGCATCTTCTTCCCAGCTGGCAACCTGACAACCCATCACCTTCCCCGACTCACAGTGGGCATGGAAGGGTTAGCAACATCTGTCACACCAATCACTGATGCCCTGATTTCCTGTCAAAGCCTACAGTCCAATGAGGTACTTGTTTCCAGGTGGCAGATGTAGCCATCTCACGTATCTCAGTGGAGTCCAGGCATTCTAATGGGGTTGCTGTTTTGGTGTTGTGTTATAGCGCTATAGGGCTATAGCGCCAAAACACTCTAAAATGAACATTAAAAAAACAGGATGGAGATCGCCCGCGCAGGCGAAAAAGGGTGGGAAAACAGAGCGGCATAGTCTGAAATGCGAAACTGCTTCAGAGACGGCTCCTTACTGGTAGGGGAAAGGCTGTGTGAAATGGCAGCCCTGTACCGGTTTACTCCAAGACGGTACAATAATGGCTTAAAAACAACTTTAAAAGGGTAATGGCTTTCCCAGCCTCTGTTCTTTAGGTGTGACAGCCTGGAAGAGGTGTTAGATGGCAAACCTTTTGTGTCACTCCAAGCAGAACCATTTGAATCTGTAAGCAATGACATATTCTGTTTCTGAGGTTTGATATCCCATGGCACCTCTCCTCTTTTGGCAGCTATGGACTTGCAGCTGTGCTCCAGTACATAGACAGAGAGTAGTCCCAGTTACTGGAGCATAAGTGTGGTCTCTAGGTTGGATGGCATTTCTCCACACAGGGCAAGTGATACCAAAGGCTGCAATTCAGCTAGGGCAGGGTACACAGTCCATAACTTGTAATGAATAAGATGCAGAATTTGGGTCATCAATCTGTGTTCAAATCCCTGTTCAGCCATGAAGTTCACTGACAGCTTGGGCCAGTCATTTTTTTTTTTTTTTGCCTAATCTAATTTACAAGGCTGTGGTGAACATGAAATGGAATATATTCATGTGTGAACTCCTAGGAAGAAAGATAGTTTACAAATGTGATAAGCCACTGTTCTAAAGTGTGTGATGAATTTCACCATGAAAAAGTTCTTCAAAGGGTTTTTTTTTTTTTGCAAAATGCTCTTCTTCACACAGCAAAAAATACATCAGCGGCACAAAAGTTCAGGAAAGTTCAGTTCAGTTATTTTTGTCAGTTTCAAACCAAGAGGACATGGCAAAGCAACATGACAGCATGACTGAGCCAACTCAAAAAGCTGTACAAATGCATTTCAGTAAGCACAAACAAGAAAGCCTAAGTTCATCAAACGGGAAGCACATGAGGAGGTTGCAGGATCATCACAGATGGCCACTGCACAGCAACAGACCAGAACACCCACTTCAATCCTTTTTTTACCTGTAACAGCAAACAACACTGTCTTTCAGGTAAGGTATTGGAGCCAGTTTGGTATAGTGGGTAGCAGCATGTACTCTATTCTGGGAGAACCAGGTTTGATTCCCCATTCCTCTACATGCTGCTGCTGGTGTGACCTTGGGTCAGCTACAAGTTCTTTCAGAGCTGTTCTCTCATGAGCAGTTCTCGAAAGAGCTAGCTCACAGTTCATAGCCTCCGGCTCACACATTTTTGTCTTAGCTCAGGAAGGATGGCTCCAGAGCAAACTAATTTATGCAGTAGCCAAATAGCCTGCTCACGACTTTAATGCCAGTAGCTCAGAAAGGAGAATTTTTGCTCACAAGACTCCACAGCTTAGAAGGAACAAGGGTGTCTGTTGTGGGAGGGGAAGGGAAAGGAGATTGTAAGCTGCTCTGAGACTCCTTTGGGTAATGAAGGGCAGGGTATAAATCCAATCTCTTCTCGTCTTCTTCTTCTTCAGTCAGCTACCAAAGAAGCAACTCTGACTGGGATTTGTGAAAGGTATGAATCGATAATAAAAGATGAAAGAAGTTTCTCTCTGTGTGCTTCAAGCAGTGGGCAATTCTAGACCATAATGAATTATGTTTTCAGTTTTTGGGCACATGTGCATGACTGTATGTTCACCAGAATTCTGTTACATCTACAGACAACAAGGAGTCCTCAAAGAGTGGAATGTAAAAGCTTGAAAACATGTTTGATATTTGTTGCTCGTCTTAACATGACAATACCACAACAAACAATGCAAGTTTTGTAAGGCTGGCCAAGTAGAAGTATTTGCTATAGACTGTCTTTTTAATCAGATTTTTTTTGCAGCCCTGAATTTTATCTGGTCAACATGTCTATACTTATTTCATAACAGTACTTTCCTTCTCCTTGATGATCACCTGGTGCCTACTACACTCTTTTTAAAGTCACTGGGACAAAACTTTTCTTTTTACTTAGGCTTTTAACCAAAGGGGTTCATCTTTAAAAATGGTGGATCTTTTAAAATAATATTTAGTCTGCTTTTAGCCTGAGGACTATATAATGAGGATCATTTTATGGTGCTACTTGTTTTGCGCTGTGTTTATGCTATGGCTGGGTTTTGCATGAGTGGGCTTTTTAACAGTTTGCTAATTTTAACAACTTCTAAGGTGGCCTGCCTTTACTGTGTTTTACTTTGTAAGCTGCCTCAAGCAGGTTATCTGGAGAGGGGGCATATACATTTTAATTGAATAAATAAAATACAAAATCAAGTAAACTAACTGTCCAGGGGTTATTGGTGATGTGGACGGCCGCCGTGATGACAGAGCACCCTGGGGCTGCAAGCAACTGGGAGCCCACGCAGCCCAGAAAGCAGCCGAGGGAGGATCGACTGGTGTGCTGCTGCAGGGGAAGAATGTCCAGGCATACCTCGCCAGGGAATGCTGCAGGGCTTGTGAGTAAGCAAGCATAGCTGGCTGGCATGTGGGGGGGAAAGGGAAAGATGGCTGAGGGAAAAGACAGCTGTGACTAAGCAAGCTGGGCCTTTAGCTAAGGTGGGGCTTGGGGGGCTCTGCCCCCTTTCTAAAAGGCACAGCCCCACAAGAATTTCTCCTGTAAGTGCTTTGTAAAATCATTTAAAAATGTTTTTAAAGGTGTGCACTCCTTTAAGCACAGTGGGGTGCTGTAGTTGACTAATTCTTGTACTGAGCAAGGGGGTTGGAGTTGGTGACCTCTAGGATCCCTTCTAACTCTCCGTCATGAAACCCGTCTCCTTTAAGAGAGTTCTTCTGCCTAAATGTTAGCTTTCCTAACTGTAGAAGTCATCACCCTCACCTGCCAGCTTGTTATCAGAATGGTTGCTTAGGTTGGCAGAAGTGATTAACTAGATGACAGCTGAGAGCTGTCATCTAAAGTGTTTGACAGATTGCAGTTCAGAGATATATCCTGGTAACAGCTTTTCATTGACTAAATGGCTTTTCTCTCTGCACTGAGAACTTCAGCCCCACCAGAAAAAAATTTGCCCTGCAAGCCACAAAATCCTGGCTATGGGCCTGAAGCAAGCACAGCTGGCTAGCATGTGGCGGAAAGGGAAAGAAGGCTGGTGGAAAGGGCAGGAACCGAGAAAGACAAAGCAGGTCCATGTGGCCAGCTTCTCAGGGGCAGAGTGGCTTGTCAGTCTGGAGGAGCCTGGCCCTCCAGAAGGGAGAGCCAATGAGTCTGGGGAGGCTCTGCCCTAGATGAACTTCAAAAGGTGACGCCGCCAAGGCAAGCTGGGGAGGAAGAGCAGCAGCATGGCTGAGAGACGAGAGAGCAAATTGGAACCACAGGGGAGAGGGAGCTGGGTAAAAGTCAACCCCCGCCCCCTTTCTGCTATTATCTGAGGCTACCCATAGGCATGTTGGAGGAGGGAGGAGAACCCTGGAGGGCCCAGCCTTGCTGGACTCACCCCCAGGAACCCCAGACCTTAGTTTAATACACAAACAAATGTGTAACACTATTTCACATTACTTAATCAATCAGCGTTTGACAGTTCCCTTGTCGAAGGACAGTCTTGCGTGTTACAGCTCTGAGGAGTTCATTTGGTCTCAGTGCATGATCTGAAGGCACCTGATACAGCTATCTTGCAAGAACGGAGCAAGTTAGGATCTAATCACAGAGGCCTGGATAATAGGAGACCTCTGGGGAACCTTCCGTGCCCCTTCTCGAGTTCTGTAAATGAAAGGCAAGACATCAGTCAAATGAGTAATAACTTTAGCCCTGTTTTAGGTTAATTCCAATACAGATCCCTGGAGATTGATGAAAATTAAAAGAGAGTACTCAGTAAGCCAAATATATCCTATACTTTCTGTGAGTAATGTCTAAAGCTTTCAGATGAAGGATTTCAGAAATATCCATGTTTTGCAAGAGAGAAAGCTGAAAATTTAAACATGTTGAAAATCTAACCGCTTTTGAAAAGCTTTGTAATTCCCAAAGAAAAAAATATGACTTAATTGGCTGCTCAATAAATCCTACGGTAGAACTACTAAACTGAAGTTTGATCTTTTCCTCTACTTCAACCAAATGGAAGCAGGAGGATACTTTGATGCACTTACAGTGGACCAGAGGATAAAATAAGGAACAGACCTTTATTTTTGCAATGGAGCTGTAACTAGTAGCCAGAAGGACTTTTATTACGTTTCTTAATTACCTGAATAGTGCCTGGAAATTACCGCAGCTGGAGTCTCCCCTAAACAATAGCAATGAATCTTAATGCAATTGTATCTGGTATGTAAATACTGTCCTTGCAGTCTAAAGGACTTAAATCTGGCAGCTGAGCTTATAAAGGTGCCCATAGACAGGCATTAGCTGTTATTACTGGTGTTGGGATTTTGCCTGGAGGTGAATTTGACAGGTGGTTAGGGCATTAGATTATGAAGGCAATTTCCAAGGTCCATTTATAATTTTGTGTACTATTTGATTACCGTCCATTTTTACAATCAAAAAAGGAAAAGAAGGTCCTCTAGATATGCATGCGCCACAGGTCAGTTCTACATAAATCCTATCTCATTAAACATTTCCATTCTGTGTACCATGCCATTCACATGCTAGCAGCACACTAACCAAACAGAGCCATCTAAATCAGGCCTTAACATTCAAATGGGCTTGAGTGAATTGGCTGTGATCCCAAGCCCACTGAACATAAGAACATAAGAGAAGCCAATGTTGGATCAGGCCAATGGCCCCTCCAGTCCAACACTCTGTTACACAGTGGCCAAAAATACCAGGTGCCATCAGGAGGTCCATCAGTGGGGCCAGGACACTAGGAGCCCTCCCACTGTTGCCCCCTGACAAGCATCAAGAATACAGTGCAATACTTGCCCCAGAGTCCCTATTTATACCTTGTGGCTAATAGCCACTGATGGATCTCTGCTCCAAATGCTTATCTAATTCCCTCTTGAAGCTGTCCATCCTTGTAGCCGCCACCACCTCCTGTGGGCAGTGGATTCCATGTGTTCACCACTCTTTGGGTGAAGAAGGACTTCCTTTTATCTGTTCTAACCCAACTGCTCAGCAATTTCATTGAGTGCCCACGAGTTCTTCTATTGTGAGAAAGGGAGAAAAGTACTTCTTTCTCTGCCTGCTCTATGGTCAACAGTGCATAGGATCTGACATGCTTTGAGCAGTGCTGCTCAAACTGGGACCTGGATTGTCTTTAAAATACATGTACCAGAGATGCTTTTGAATCTGTCACCTCACCTATGTGACCCAAAGGAACTCCTATTTTGATTTCATTTCTTCTTTGCATGCATTTAACTCACAGAGGTCCTCTACTCTGAATGTAAGTGGCCTCGCTCTTGTCAAGGTGTGTGTGGTGTCAGGGGCATTTCTTCGCTGCAGGCTGTGCTAAGAAATACTCACTGAATCCAACCACCATTTCTACTTGTAAAAAACCAAGGAACCCTTTTATTCCACAAGGCACTGGCTTGCAGGCAATCCTTGATCCTCAGTTCCCTGCCCTCTATAATTTGAGAAGTGGATGGAAAAAATGGGGGGGGGGATTAAAGATTATGTTCTAGGAATTTCCCCTAGCTTCTATGGTCTTTTCCATAGAGATTAGGGGAAATTTCTAGAGCACCACCCATACATGGTGCTTCTTGGAAAACTCTACCCTCCCCGTGTTTCACTCCCTAAATCTCCCAGCATTTGCTGGTGCAAGGCTGGGAACCCTGATAAAGCAGTACTTCCTCAAAGAAATGATGTTTCCATTGTTAATATGCCAATAACCAGCAAAGCAAATGCGGGAGATGTGGTATAATAAAGCTCAATTGATTTCAAGTCCTATAGGTTTATTTTCTTTTTTCTGGTTTCGGAAACATGGTGGATGGAATTCTCTGCAGAAACTCACATGCTTGTTTTATTACTGCTGGACAGATCAGAAATGAGCTACAAATTGAGCATGGTGGGATTTGCTTCTGAGTGGAGGTGGTGGAAAGTGCCATCAAGTCACAACCAATTTATGGCGAACCCATGGGGTTTTCAAGGCAAGAGACATTCAAAGGTGGGTTGCCATTGCCTGCCTCTGCATAGCAACCTTGGACTTCTTTGGTGGTCTCCCACTGAAGTACTAACCAGGCCCGATCCCACTTAGCTTCCAAGATCTGAAAAGATCAAGCTAGACTGGACTTTCCAGTCAAGACTGCTTCTGAATACTGTAACCTAAATACATAGAAGGAGGCTGTCAATGCAAAAAAACATGTGGCCAAACTGATATATGCCAGAGATAAGAGTTATACCCATTCTGATGCTCAGAGGATATGTTCTTTGCTTGCCTTGAGCCTCTCATCTAAGGGTAAATGCCATTCTTAGATTCCTTGGTTAGCCCAAAAGTACGTAGGACCTTTATGCATTCATGATTCAGCTGCCCCTTTTCAGTGGTATTGCTGGGTCATCTGCTAAGGATCTCTTTATGAGATCGGTTATATCCCTGCCCCCTCCAGTCAGTGGACTCTCTTGTATTTATTCTCCTGCAATGTCCTTATGTGTGCACCAGGATAGGCTAAAATGGATTATGCCATTATTTGATAAATGGGCTATGCTTCTTCTTGTGACATTAGAGCAAATGGTTCAATTCCTCTTGGAGGATTCTGATTTCCGATGTACTTATTTTGTTGCTCTATTTCTAGAGACTGCAGAAAAGTGTTTTTAGATATGGGTTTTATTTAAGGTTTTTTTTGTTTTATTGTCAAGACCTTGGTCTAAGAACAGAGGATGTCAGGAAAAGGAGGCCATCAGATGATACATGCATAGGACGAGGTGGTAATGGCATAATGTCTGATTTAGGATCAACTGAAAGCTGCAGAGAAAGAGAGAAAGCCCTGGTGTTGCTCCAGGGATGATGGCTTCAGTAGCCTGAGAAGTGAGAAGCCATTTTGGTGCGTCTTGCAGCAACTCAACCTGTGTGCTTCAAAGCAAGCACCTGTGAGCCTAAGCAGCCCTAGGCAGCTTTGAAAAGAGTCTAGTGTGCATGTGCATCTCTCTTCAAAACTAGAAGATTTGACACTCAACAGCTGAACATGCACCCCACCACTACCTCCTGGGGCTGCGGCCCCAATCATCTGTCCCAAAGCCTGGCCATTATGGTGCTAGCACTGTTTGTCTTGGGATGTCAGGCTGTTAACTTAGACGGCAGAGCTCTGGTGACAAAGTCTTTCCTAAGACCATGGTCCTTCAGGACTTCCTGTGCGAGAAGAATGTAGACCTGGCGTGCATGACCGAGACCTGGGTGCGGGATGGGGAGAGTGTAGCTCTCTCCCAGCATGCCCCTCCTCGGTTCTCAGTCCTTCACCAATCATGGACTAAGGGGTGGGGGGGAGTGGCTCTATTCATTCGGGAGGCCTACTCCTTCAGAGCACTCCCGCTGCCAAAGATCTCAGGCATTGGGTGTGTCAGCCTAGTGTGGGAAGCCATGGAGAGTTTGGCGATTTGGCTGGCTCCGTCCCTGATGGAGGACGCTTCAGGCTGGGCATTGGAACACCCTAGACTGATAATCCTGGGTGATTTCAGGGTCCATGCTGATGATGCAACCTCCACTCAGGCAATGGATCTGGTGTCATCCATGGTGGCGCTAGGACTCTCCCAGTATATAATGACCCCCACTCACCGGGCTGGGCACACATTTGATATGATATTTGCGGCGGGGGTTACAGTGGACTGGATTACTGCCTTAGCAGTACCATGGTCAGACCACCTTGCTCTGAAGGCCTGTCTGAATGTTTCACCCCAAGCCTGTTTGAGCGGCGAGCGTATTTTAGCTTGCCCATGAAGCCAAATGGACCCTATGCGGCTTCAGATGGCCCTGCAGGATCTGATGCCCCCCTTGTGGTTTGTTAGATGAGCTTGTAGAGGATTGGCATGGCCGACTCTCGACAGCCATTAACGAGATCGCTCCCTGTGCCCTCGCTCTAGGTTCACTCCCTGGTTCACCCAGGAGCTGTGGCTTATGAAGTGGAGTCTAAGACGACTAGAAAGACAGTGGTGGCAAGCCCGTGATGAAACTACAAGAGCATCATATAGGATGTTTATGAGAGCCTATGAGATGGCAGTCAAAGCCGCGAGGCATGAATTCTATGCGGCCACAATTGCGTCTGTGAGCTCATGCCCAGCCCAATTATTTAGAACAATTCGGTCCCTGATTGCTCTGTCACAAAGCAGGCCAAACGCTAAGGAATTGGATATAGGCTGTGAGGCCTTTGCGAGCTATTTCGCATACAAAGGTTTGTTGCTCTGCCGCAACCTCCCCACCTCATTGGAGACAGTGAGTGAACTTGAAGCTCCATGCATGTCTTCAAGTCAGATTTTATTGATCATTTCAGCCCACTCAGCCTAGAGGAAGTTGACAAATCTAGACCAGGTGCTACAAGCCAGGGCTGGTTGGCTTAGATGGAGCCGGCTGAAACTGAGTCCAATGAAGATGGAGGTCCTGTGCCTGAGCCAGGGCAGTCCGAGGGTAGAGATCCCACTCCTGACCTTCAATGGGGCACCGGAGGTTAGGAGTTTGGGAGTGCTCTTGGATGCCTCCTTAACAATGGAGGCCCAAGTAGCAGCCACTACCAAGTCAGCCTTCTACCACCTCCGGCTGATCAGGCAGTTGGTTCCCTTTCTTGACCACAACGACTTGGCAGCAATGATTCACACAATGGTCATCTCAAGACTGGACTACTGTAACACTCTCTATATGGGGCTGCCCTTGTCACAAATCTGGAAGCTGCAGCTAGTGCAAAATGCAGCAGCCAGGCTTCTGATGGGCCTCCCTATGCGGGAGCACATCCAGTCTGTGCTAAAGGCATTACACTGGCTGCTGATAGCATTCTGAGTTTGCTTCAAGGTGCTGGTTCTTACCTTTAAAGCCCTATATGCTTAGGAGCCAACATACCTGAGGTCCCTACATGTACCCCAGTGAGCACGGCACACAGGCCCTAAAGATGTCAGACTGTCAACAACCAGGGCCAGGGCGTTCTCGATGGCAGCTCCATACTGGTGGAAAGGGCTCCCAGAAGAGATCAGGGCCCTGCGGGACCTTTTACAGTTCCACAGTGCCTGCAAGACGGAGCTCTCCACCAGGCCTTCGACTAAGGAGCCGCCGCCACCTCCATCACCAACACCAACATCATCAATAAAGAGGTGCCTGACTCCACCACTACAGTTTGTGCCAGTCGTATATATATGATAAAGATCAAGAATTGACGAATAAAGTAATCGCTGCCACCATCCCTAATGTATTAGTTTACAACTAGCTAGCACTTTATGTTTTGAATTGTTTTTAGATGGTTTTATCTATGTCAGAGAACTGTCAGGAAATTCTTCCTAATGTTTAGCAAAAAAAATCTTCAAATTTAATTTCAACCCGTTGGTTCTGGTCTGACCTTCTGGGGCAACAGAAAACAACTCCA
>NW_015164219.1:634116-634231 GCF_001447785.1 Gekko japonicus
GGACCCCTACATCAAAGAAAGTGACAGTGGCATGCAATGTGGAGGAAAATTTCTGTTTCAACATGGGTTTGGTAAAACTGCGGAGTGAATGCTCGTTTCAGAATAGGCCTATGAC
>NW_015164219.1:634399-634521 GCF_001447785.1 Gekko japonicus
GCTGAAAACAAGTAAAATACAGCACCAACAGTTGAAGAAATGAAGCTTGAGGATTAATTTCTGTCTAATCCCATGTAACCATATAAACTGTGCAATTTATAAGGACCTGACCTGTGCAGGCA
>NW_015164219.1:634929-635089 GCF_001447785.1 Gekko japonicus
GATGGAAGATAGGTGGATTTTCCGGGTGCGATCACAGCACCACATCTGAGCAAACCCAAGACTTCCCGCCGAAGATGCGGGGTAAAAAACTAGTACCTCCGAGGTACTCGTTTCCGGAAACCGTGGGGCAAGGGCGGGTGCCTGATCGCGTTTCTGGTGG
>NW_015164219.1:635255-635441 GCF_001447785.1 Gekko japonicus
AACAAATCCCACAGTAATTTGGCAGAGAGGCAGGTGGGGGTTGATCAACTCTTCCTGACCTCCCAGTCTCCATTAGAATTTATTTCTAACATTTGGTTTCCGAAAGGGGATCAACCAGGTAACTGGAGGAGACAGCTAGCACTCTGGCATCCCTCTCCAAAGGTGTTGGCTCTTGAGAGCAGTCCT
>NW_015164219.1:635526-638531 GCF_001447785.1 Gekko japonicus
CGCGCATTATTTTGCTCCGTGGCAAACAGCCACACTTCCCCCCCGTGCATTTTCCTGCCCGTGTGACTGGGGCCCTAGTGTGGTCTGCAAGGGGTTTTACATTACTATTCTTACAGGCTTAGAATGTCATGGAAACCCCCCTCTTGTAGGAATATGGAATTGAAGTCGTAGCCCAAAGGTGGGGTCTTGAAATTCAGAAATTATGCTCCTGAGCAATACTCCTTCTAAGAAGTGGGGTCTTGTGAGCAAAAATTCTACTTTGTGAGCTACTGGCATTAAAGTTGTGAGCAAGCGATTTGGCTACTGCATCAGTTAGTTTGCTTTGGAGCCATCCTTCCTGAGCTAAGACAAAAAATCTGTGAGCTAGAGGCTAAAAAACTGTGATCTAGCTCACGCTAACTCAGCTTAGAGGGAACACTGCTCCTGAGTTCTAAAGATATCTGTAAGACACTCTTGGGCAAGATGCTGGAACTGGGAGCTGGCATTCAAGCCAACCCTGTCTATATGGTAGGGAAATCTTGGAGGAAGAAGCTGTGGACAAGTGTAAAATGTTGCAGTAGGTGCACAGTGTGTATGACAAGCCTGGCAGGTGATTTGGATCTTCTTCCAAGTCACAGATCTCCACCATACGTGGCTTGTCGGTATTGGCAGGAAAGCACTCTTTTGGGGCATGGCAGCTAGCCTGGACAGCTTTGGGCCAGGAAAAGGAAAGAACAGAAGAGGAAAAGACAAGCCACATTCCAAGTGGAATTGGCCATAGAATCAGAGAGGTTCAGGTTAGGTGAGAGGGTTAGACAAGAAAGGGAAAAGGCAAATGACTTTGTGTTGCAAAAGGTGAAAGAGATGAAAAGATTACAGGAGGGGGGTCTTGGTGCCATTCTGTTTCAGGTAACTCCTTTTGGAGGTGTGGGGAATCTGTTAAGCCTATGGTGTTTTGTGACTGGTGCATACAGAAGTGGGTTTCAGTAAAGCCCAAAACTCTTTAGTGTGTGTGTGGCCACCATAGGTGTATTTTTAGTGGAGGTGTGAGTTTTGAACATGGTAGTCTGGTAGTCTCCCAGAGGAAAGGAGGTAGATAGAAGAACAGACCTCTGGGTTGTCTCAGTTTGCTTTGGGGCAACTTTTGGATTTGTCATAATGCTTTAAAGGCCAAAAATCTAGGATATTGGAATCACCTGTTTCTGGGTTCTTGGGAACTAATATTTCACCATGCACTCAGGAGCAGGGAGAGAAGAAATATATTACAAAAATGTAGTGAGACTACCATGGAATCCAAGATGTCTCAAATAAAAGACACTTGACATCTAGTGCAGGGTAGGGATGCTCAAACACCTTCCAGGCTAGTTTGTTACCTGCTCACCAGTGGTGATCTGTCAGTCAATTAATCAACGGGGTGTTCAGCAGTTGCCAACATGTTTTGTATATTTGCTGGAACAGGCTACTTGCAGCCATCATAATCTGCTGGGGAAATTTTGCTCAGTAACCACCAAAGTTTTTTGGGGGAGAGGGGGACTTCCAGCTGATCTTCTGGAAGTTGGAATCTTCTGATCTCCCATCCCGGAAACTGTGCTGCCTCCTAGACTTGCTGAGATGCAGTAAATTTCATGTGTCTGCAAGGGATGATCAAAAGCCCAGATTATTTTCTTTCTATTCTCCCCATCTCAAGCTGTCAGCTTTGGTCACAGAGAAAAGGAGAGAAACCAGATCTTTCTCCTCTCCTTCTTGCAATGCAGAAATTAAAAGCACTGCTTCTGTCCCTGCCTGGAGGGGTGGGAAGAAAAATGTGATCTTTCTCTGCCTTTTGCAATACAGAGATCAAAACATTGCTTCTGTCCCTGCCCAGTTTTTGTGGAGGGAGCAAAATAAGCTCTTTCTCCTCTCTGTTTTGCAACTTCACTGTGTAGCTATTTTGCTGGGGGATGGATCTGAACCTGACTCCCAGCTGATCCCCTGATTAGCTAAAAGTCAGCTTCTGATGGACAGGCAGCTATAAACTTGTTCTGTGGCTATTCCAGTTTCTTGATTTACTCTGAACATATCCCTGATTTGGCTCAGTCTGATAGTGAGTATTGAATAAGATAAGATCAACTGCTGAGCAGGTTTGCTGAGAAATTTGTAGCATTCTAAGTGCAGGGATCAAAAGCCTGTATTACATTCCCGGCTGTGAGCTGAGATGGAGCCTGTATAGATGATACATCCCACAGACAGAAGGGATTTCCATCCACGAAGTATGACTTTCTCACCACCCCCTCGCTGCAGTCCAAAATGTTCCACAAAATGGTTCTCGTGGGAGAGGGGACCTCCAAGGAACATTGGGAAGGGAGAATTGAAAGTGTGCTGCAGGAAGGGAAATTGGTGGAAATTGGCCCCTCCTTGCGTGCATGTACATTCTTCACTGGATCCCAGCCAATAACTCTTCTTTGCCCTTTGGCAGAATAATACAGGTAATCAAGGTCTCTAGGCACAAAGAGAGAATTTGGTCACCTGTTGGTCATCATGCAGATCTGCCCAAAAGCCACTGGACAAAGGTTTCTTTTTTCTCTTCCCCTCATGCCACTCAGATTCCATCCAATCATCACATCAAAGCAAGTCAGATGATTCCTGGACACCCCCCCCCACGGTGGCCTAGTCCCCTCTTAGCAGCCTATAGGGGCGCATTATCAGTTCTGAGAACATGCAAGGCGTTAGGGGATGTCATGTACAGCTCATCCATCTCAACAGCATCTGTGTAGGCAGGTATGTAGCCACAGCATTATATTAATAATGGACATTCCGTTCTCTGCATGTTTTTTTCCCCCAAGGAAAGCACTTTGGAGGTGAAGAAACGGTCAAATTGTTGAGGGAGCTGGTTATAGATTTATCTTCTTAGAATCTGTAGATTGTTCTGAGAGAATAAAGGTGCCTGAGAAGAATACAGTCTTCTGTAAAATCATTTATGAACTGTCCAGGAACAGGATTGCATATTGTCACACAAGGAGGAGTATTTATATAACCAACACACAGGG
>NW_015164220.1:0-2091 GCF_001447785.1 Gekko japonicus
CCCTACGGGGTCACCGTAAGCAGCCATGCCTTGATGGTACTTTCCACCGCCACCACGGCGATGGGTTAGCGGAAGGATTTGACCCTTGTTGTCCTGCAGTTCTCCTGTTGCGTTGCTTAGATAAGGCCCAACAACAGAAGGCAGCCAGATAACCTTTTCGCGTTCAGGCGCACGCAGGGTGTAAAGATAAGCGCCCCGCCAACGGAGCTGGAAGAAATCTCATGGCTTCCCTGGCGCCGAACGCTCACGAGCGCCTAATTCTTTGGGCTGAGTATCTGTTTCTGTTCGTACAAGACACAGAGCGTTTGATGTCGGGATGCTCGCAAAGACTTTGCAGGCCTTCTAAGTAAGCCGGGCTTTGCCGAAGCAGGGGAGCTGCTGGGAGTTTTATGAAAGGAAGTCTTCTCGTGAGTGTTGTTGTTGTGTTAAGAGAGAAGAGAAGATAGTTTTTATACCCCGCCCTTCACTACCCGAAGGTGTCTCAGAGCAGCTTGCAAACTCCTTTCCCTTCCCCTCCCCACAACAGACACCCTGTGAGGTAGGCGGGGCTGAGAGAGCTCTGCACGATCGCGAAACGCTTCAGTCCTCCATCTTAGCCAGACCGGAAGCCCGCTTGGTATATTTTTTTAGACAAAATTTATACCTTGCCTTTCAGCCCTCATAAGGGCCGCCAAAGAGGCGGACAGTTCTGTAATGCAGTGCAGAGTTTAAAGGTGTGTCCCTGGATGGATACTGAGAATCCCGTGGCGAGGTTTTTGTACAGGACGTTAGAACACAAGAACATAAGAGAAGCCATGTTGGATCAGTGGCCAAAACCCAGGTGCCATCAGGAGGTCCACCAGCGGGGCCAGAACTCCAGAAACCCTCCCACTGTTGCCCCCCCCAGCACCAAGAATACAGAGCATCACTGCCCCAGACATACAACAAAGTTTGAGTCCAGTGGTACCTTTAAGACCGACAAAGATTTCTTGGTATAAGCTTTTGTGTGCAGACTGATGGTCAAAGAAGACGGGGACGGCAAAGGATGAGATGGTTAGACAGTGTCATAGATGCAACAAACATGAAGTTGAGCAAACTTCAGAGGACGGTGGAAGACTGGAAGGCCTGGCGTGATCTGGACCATGGGGTCGCAAAGAGTCGGACTCGACTGTGCGACTGAACAACAAAACACTTTGTCAGATATAGTGTTCCATCTATACGTTGTGGCTAATGGCCACTGATGGACCTCTGCTCCATATGTTTATCCAATCCCTTTGTGAAGCAGTCTGTGCTTGTAGCCGCCGCCCCCTCCTGCAGCAGTGAATTCCACGAGTTAATGACACTACGGGTGAAGAAGGACTTTCTTTTATCTGTTCTAAGCCTAATAATTGGTTTGGAAATCAAGAATCGTAAGACCTGGCAAACGCAGGATTGTCCTCCGTTTGAGTTGGGCCTTCCAGAGAGCCAGTTTGGTATAGTGGTTAAGTGTGCGGACTCTAATCTGGGAGAACCGGGTTTGATTCCCCACTCCTCCACTTGCACCTGCTGGATGACCTTGGGCAAGCCCTAGCTCTGATAAGAGCTGTTCTTGAAAAAGAGCAGTTTCTGTCAGACCTCTCCCAGCCCCACCTGCCTCACAGGGTGTCTGTTGTGGGGAGGGGAAGGGAAAGGAGTTTGTAAGCCGCTCTGAGACACCTTTGGGTAGTGAAGGGCGGGGTATAAATCCAATCTCTTCTTCTTCATCATCATCACATGTCGCCCAAGTAGAACATGCTCCTTTTTCTAAAACACAGACTGCCTCCTCTTCTGCAGGCAAAGCGTTACTATAGCACCGTGCTTTAAAAAAACAACAACACCAAACCACCACTTCCAAAGGAAACAGAAGCATTTTTAAGGAGAAAGAACGTGTTGTTGTCAGCAGGGGTCATTTCGTAGAAAAAAAGGTGCAGGAGCTCATTAGCATAACTCATTAGCACGACTCATTTGCATATGCCACACCCCCTGACATCACCAGAAGTGTGTCAGAAGGCAACACCCCCCCGCTCAGGCTCCACTGGACTGTTTTGGATTGCTAGCTATTGGGGGGGGGGGGCAAGGTACGGGTCAGTACTC
>NW_015164220.1:2113-5004 GCF_001447785.1 Gekko japonicus
GCTTGTACCTGAATAAAACTTGGGCGTATAGGTGCCACTGGACTGTTTTGGGCTGGGGGGGGGGGCTCTGCAATCTACCTGGCTGCTTCTTGCTCTGACTGAGGGCTGCTGGGAGCAGGGGGTGGGGCTTGTTGCATGTGCCTGCCCACTGGGCTCTTTACTGCCGGACCTCCGCTCCTGTGCGCTCCTGCAGGAAATGACCTCTGTGTGTTGGGCCGTACCGATGCCGATTGTACCGCCGAGGATTTTGCGAACGAGCCCTGCAGCGAATAAGAATTTCAGTTATCCCAAACGTGGGACGCGATGCCCGTTCTAGCAAAAGTTTACGAGCGGCCCCCCTTGGATTTCTGCTTTTCAGAGACCAACGTGCATACCTTTGCCTTCTCCGGTGCCAGCGTTTCTGTTCTAAACCTTCGCCTGGAGAGAACGACACAGCCGCAGAATGGCTGGCTGCGTCTAGTTGAACAGCTGACGTTTTTCTCCGTTTTGGCTTTCTCCTCCTCCTCCTCCTCCTCCTCCAGAGGTTGGCTGACCCATTAGCCTGTGGAAACCAGCTTGCTCCCAGTCGGAGCGGGGGCTGGCAAAAGGCCATCAAGAGGGTAGAGGCCTGGCGCTTGATGGTTTCGCATAGGTGAGAAGACGCACTTCTGCGGCGCTTTCCGTCTATTAATAGCAAAGCGTTTGTTTTGGCAGCGGACGCTTTTTAAAAGCGGCTGACAGAGGAGGCGACCCGACAGGCACTGTGGAGACTGAAGCCCTCTGTCTGTTTCATTGGAGAATAGCCCGAGGCATGAATAGCAGGCATAGAGTCTCCTCTCAGCCCCTTTCTCACCCCTGCCAACTTCAGACGACTTCAAGTTGGAACCGGATCGTGACCGCACATTGGAGGGGCGAGGATAATGTCGGGTCTTCCTCAAATAAAAGAGTTGGCCCAGGAGCTGTGGACCAAATCGCTCCGTCTAACTCTGGGAATCCCTCCCCTTTAAAGAAAAAAAAAAAGCCCTCTTGGGTCCCAGGTTCGATCCCCGGCGTTTGCAGTTGAAAGGACCAGGCAGTAGTAATAAAAGAAGAAGAAGGGATTGGATTTATACCCCGCCCTTCACTTGGAGTCTCAGAGTGGCTTACAAACTCCTTTCCCTTCCCCTCCCCACAACAGACACGCAGTGAGGTAGGTGGGGCTGAGAGAGCTCTTTCGAGGACTGCTCTTGAGAGAACAGCTCTGAGAGAACTTGTGACTGACCCAAGGTCACCCAGCTGGCTGCATGTGGAGGAGGGGGGAACAGACCAAGGGTCTGACTCTAGTATAAGGCAGCTTCATCAGTTCAGCTGTTTTCCCCCCTTGATCTTCCCTCTTTGGGAAGCTCAACCTGGGGTGGGAGAGAGCTGAAATCACAAACCATGAGCTTGGTTGGAGTTCTCGACTCTGTCTTTCAATCTGTAGGTGGGGCTGAGAGAGCGCTGAGAGAAATGCTCTTGAGAGAACAGTTTTGAGAGAGCTGTGGCTTGCCCAAGGTCACCTGGCAGCTGCATGTGGAGGAGTGGGGAATCAAACCCTGGTTCTCCCAGATTAGAGTTCACGCGCCTAACCAGTGTTCCCTCTAAGCTGAGTTAGTGTGAGCCCGCTCAGTTTTTTAGCCTCCCGCTCGCACATTTTTGTCTCAGCTCAGGAAGGGTGGCTCCAGGGCAACCTAATTGATGCAGGAGCCAAATCGCTCGCTCACAACTTCAATACCGGTAGCTCACAAAGCAGAATTTTTGCTCTCAAGACTCCACAGCTTAGAGGGAGCCTTGCTCCTAACCACTACACCAGACTGGCTCTCGTGATGGCAGAGACCTCCGCATGAGGCCCTGGAGAACTGCGGCCAGTCTGAGTAGACAATACGGACCTTGATGGATCAGTTCTCTGGTTCGGCATACACAGCTTCATGTGTGTTTAAAATGACCGCTTTGGAGGGCAGGCTCTTTGGCACCACATCCCTGCCTCCCCCAAACACCACCCTTCCCAGGTTCACGCGCTGGCATCTCCATTTGAAAGGACCAGGTAGTAGTTGTTGTTGTTCAGTCGCACAGTCATAAGAACATAAGAACATAAGAGACGACCAGGTTGGATCAGGCCAAAGGCCCATCCAGTCCAACACTCTGTATCACACAGTGGCCAGAAATACCAGTGCCATCAGGAGGTCCACCAGTATCACTTACCCCAGAGTCCCTATCTATACCTTGTGGCTAATAGCCACTGATGGACCTCGAGTCCGATTCTTTGCGACCCCATGGACCAGGTCGCGCCAGGCCCTCCTGTCTTCCGCCGTCTTCTGAAGTTTGCTCAGTTTCATGTTTGTTGCATCTCATACTTCATCGCAGCCATACATACTTCATCGCAGCCATACATACTTCATCGCAGCCATACATACTTCATCGCAGCCATACATACTTCATCGCAGCCATACTTACTCCATCGCAGCCATACTAACTTCATCGCAGCCATACTTCTGCAAAGCCGGTCTGTAACGGTGGACAATCTGTGGAGGATCCCAAGTAGGACCCGAATATTACGATCGTCAAATGTTTGGCATCCCTTTGTGGGGAGGGCTGTTCATCCACTCTAGTGGTCTCCAAAGCAAGACTTTGAGGGTCTTCATTCTCTCTTCTCCCTGCTCACCTTTGGTGTCCTCTTGACTTGCTGGGGGTTTTTTGGGCTTGTTCTCTTTTTGCAACAGAGACCCAGAAAATCCAACTCTCTTTCGATGTCTGAACTCCTTCTAGATTCGGGTGGGGTAACCGTGTTGGTCTGAAGCTGCAGAACAACGTTGGAGTCGAGTGGCACCTTTAAGACCACCGAAGTTCAGTTCTGGGTATCAGCTTTCACGTGCACGCACATTTCGTCAAATAAC
>NW_015164220.1:5769-9930 GCF_001447785.1 Gekko japonicus
GCGCTGGCATCTCCATTTGAAAGGACCAGGTAGTAGTTGTTGTTGTTCAGTCGCACAGTCGAGTCCGACTCTTTGCGACCCCATGGACCAGGTCGCACCAGGCCCTCCTGTCTTCTGCCGTCCTCTGAAGTTTGCTCAATTTCATGTTCGTTGCATCGATGACACTGTCTAACCATCTCATCCTTTGCCGTCCCCGTCTTCTTTGACCTTCAATCTTTCCCAGCATCAGGGTCTTCTCCAGTGAGTGCTCCCTTCTCATTGGGTGGCCAAAGTATTTGAGCTTCAGTTTCATTATCTGGCCTTCCAGGGAACAGTCAGGGTTGATCTCTTTGAGGATTGACTGATTTGATCTCCTTGCAGTCCAAGGGACTCTCAAGAGTCTTCTCCAGCACCATAGTTCAAAAGAATCTATTATTCGGCGCTCGGCCTTCCTTATAGTCCAACTCTCGCAGCCATACATACTTCATCGCAGCCATACATACTTCATCGCAGCCATACATACTTCATCGCAGCCATACATACTTCATCGCAGCCATACATACTTCATCGCAGCCATACTTACTCCATCGCAGCCATACTAACTTCATCGCAGCCATACTTCTGCAAAGCCGGTCTGTAACGGTGGACAATCTGTGGAGGATCCCAAGTAGGACCCGAATATTACGATCGTCAAATGTTTGGCATCCCTTTGTGGGGAGGGCTGTTCATCCACTCTAGTGGTCTCCAAAGCAAGACTTTGAGGGTCTTCATTCTCTCTTCTCCCTGCTCACCTTTGGTGTCCTCTTGACTTGCTGGGGGTTTTTTGGGCTTGTTCTCTTTTTGCAACAGAGACCCAGAAAATCCAACTCTCTTTCGATGTCTGAACTCCTTCTAGATTCGGGTGGGGTAACCGTGTTGGTCTGAAGCTGCAGAACAACGTTGGAGTCGAGTGGCACCTTTAAGACCACCGAAGTTCAGTTCTGGGTATCAGCTTTCACGTGCACGCACATTTCGTCAAATAACCTGATTGCATCTGAGGAAGTGTGCATGCACGTGAAAGCTTGTCCCCAGAATTAAACTTTGGCTGCGGTCACACGGAGCATCAGCCATGCTACAGAGACGGAAGATAGGCGGATTTTCCGGGCGCGATCACAGCGCCACATCTGGGAAGCGTAGAGCTCCTGTGGCGAACCCGAGGCTTCCCGCCGAAGATGCGGGGTAAAAAACTAGTACCTCCGAGGTACTAGTTTCCGGAAACCGCGGGGCAAGGGCGGGCACCTGATCGTGTTTCCGGTGGTAGGTTGTGGCATCTGGTGCCTGCCCATGTCCCGTTGCTAAAAGTTTTTTCCCCCCAAGTCTCCACGGGATGTGCACAAGCACCCAACGGCGCATGCGCACACTTCGTTTAAAAACAAACAACACAGCCCCCTCCTCTTTTCCATACCCCCCAACTCCTGACTCGGCCTGCTCGAGAGGAACTCTCTGCACCGGGCGGCAGAGGGGGAGGTGCAGGGGGGGCGTGGTGGGAGGGCGGCCTGGCTGAAGCTCCTCCTGGCGGGGACCAGTCAGAAAATATGTTGCATTCCTCTGCACCCCTGGAAGGAGTTAAACCCACGGAGCCTTTTGCTAGGGAGGCCGCTTCTTTGCCGCACCGCAGGATTGTCCTGTGATCGGCACCTCCCCCCTAACCACGGGACCTCGATGGGACCTCAACGGGACGTCTGATTGCGCAACCGCGCGTTATTTTGCTCCGGGGCAAACAGCCACGCTCCCCCCCCCCCCCGCATTTTTAAAGGTGCCACTCAACTCAAACTTTGTTCTAGTTGTACCTTCTAGTCTTTGGTGGACTACCTAAGGATGTTAAAAGGATTTCCACACAACCAGCCAATTGTCAGCTTAGGTTTTCCTGAGGAGAGACCCATATTTTGGATCCTTCGAGTTCATTTTCTTGGCCTACTGCCTTTTTCTGCAAAGAGTCTTCACATCTGTGGATGCAGCTGGGGCTACCGGGGAGCCAACGCATGAGGATCGTGCGTGTCTCTGTAGACCACGGTTCAGAAAACCAGTGGACTGGGATGACCTCACCTTCATGGGTGGCCTCTTATGTCCTGTGCATTGTGAACATCCTGTTTCCCCTCTTGGCAGATGTCAAAATTAGCATCTCTGCTTTTTTGGGTTCCCTTTACAGCCGGTCGGCACCTGTAGCTTTAAAACTTGAACAGCCAATTAGCATAATTAGTTACTTTAACCGTGTGTGAATCAAATGATGCTCTAGAGTCTAGTACTATGTAGGAAGCATGAGCCCACTCCTTAAATGATGTGCGTTGTGCCGTCAAGTTACTTCTGACCAGGGGTCATTTCGTAGAAAAAGAGGTGCAGGGGCTCATTAGCATAACCTATTAGCATAACTCATTTGCATAGGCCACACCCCCTTACATCACCGGAAGTGTGTCAGAAGGCAACACCCACTGCTCAGGCTCCACTGGACTGTTTTGGATTGCTAGCTGTTGGGGGGGGGGACGTGCAGATCTGCCCTCACAGAGGAGGGAGAGCTTGTACCTGAACAAAACTTGGTCTTAAAGGTGCCACTGGACTGTTTTGGACTGGGCTCTCTGCTCTTTCGGGTTCCGTTTGCAGTGGGACGGCATCTGTCGCTTTAAGACTTGAACAGCCAATGAGCAGAATTAGTTACTTTAACCGTGTGTGAATCAAATGATGCTCTAGAGTCTAGTACTATGTAGGAAGCATGAGCCCACTCCTTAAATGATGTGCGTTGTGCCGTCAAGTTACTTCTGACCAGGGGTCATTTCGTAGAAAAAGAGGTGCAGGGGCTCATTAGCATAACCTATTAGCATAACTCATTTGCATAGGCCACACCCCCTTACATCACCGGAAGTGTGTCAGAAGGCAACACCCACTGCTCAGGCTCCACTGGACTGTTTTGGATTGCTAGCTGTTGGGGGGGGGGACGTGCAGATCTGCCCTCACAGAGGAGGGAGAGCTTGTACCTGAACAAAACTTGGTCTTAAAGGTGCCACTGGACTGTTTTGGACTGGGGGGCCGGGGGGGGAAGCTCTGCAACTTGCCTGGCTGCTTCTTGCTCTGACTGAGGGCTGCTGGGAGCAGGGGGCGGGGCTTGTTGCATGTGCCCGCCCCCTGGGCTCTTTACTGCCGGAACTCCGCTCCGGTGTGCTCCTGCAGGAAATGACCCCTGCTTCTGACTTATGGCAACTCTGTGAATTAATGACTTCCAAAACGTCCTGTGGGTCACAGCCTTGCCTAGGTTTTGCAGACTGCAGGCCTTGGCTTCCTTGATGGAGTCCACCCATCTCCTGTTGGTCCTTCCTCTTTCTCTAGCATTACTGTCCTTTCCAGTGACTCTTGTCTTCTCACAAGGTGACCAAAGTACGATAACTTCAGTTTAGTCATTTTAGCTTCTAGGGAAAGTTCAGGCTTGATTCGATCTGAAACTCACAGATTTCTCTTTCTGGCAGCCCACACGGGATCTGTAAAACTCTCCCCCCAGTTCAAAGGAATCCACATTCTTTCTGTCGGCTTTCTTCATTGTCCGACTTTCATGGCCATAAATAGAGCCAGTTTGGTGTTGTGGTTAGGAGTGCGGACTCTAATCTGGGAGAACCAGGTTTCATCCCCCACGCCTCCATGTGCAGCTGCTGGGTGACCTTGGGTCAGTCACAAGTTCTCCCAGAGCTGTTCTCTCAAGGACAGTTCTGTCAAGAGCTCTCTCAGCCCCACCTACCTCACAGGGTGTCTGTTGTGGGGAGGGGAAGGGAAAGGAGACTGTAAGCCACTCTGAGGCTCCTTTGGGTAGTGAAGGGCAGGGTATAAATCCAATCTCTTCTTCTTCCTCCTCCTCCTCCTCCTCCTCCTCCTCCTCCTCTTCTTCCTCTTCCTCTTCCTCTTCCTCTTCCTCTTCCTCTTCCTCTTCCTCTTCCTCTTCCTCTTCCTCTTCCTCTTCCTCTTCCTCTTCCTCTTCCTCTTCCTCTTCCTCTTCCTCTTCCTCTTCCTCTTCCTCTTCCTCTTCCTCTTCCTCTTCCTCTTCCTCTTCCTCTTCCTCTTCCTCTTCCTCCTCTTCTTCTTCTTCCTCCTCCTCTTCTTCTTCTTCTTCTTCTTCTTCTTCTTCTTCTTCTTCTTCTTCTTCTTCTTCTTCTTCTTCTTCTT
>NW_015164220.1:10503-12076 GCF_001447785.1 Gekko japonicus
CAAGAAGACAGAGCATCCCTTGCCCCAGAGTCCCTATCTATACCTTGTGGCTAATAGCCACTGATGGACCTCTGCTCCATATCCTTATCTAATTCCCTCTTGAAGTCGTCCGTGCTTGTAGCCGCCGCCACTTCCTGTGGCAGTGAAGCATTGGTTGGGAAGCCCCTGGAGATCTGGGGGTGGATCCTGAAGAGGACAGGTTCCTCTATGGAGTGCAATGCCATACAGTCCACCCTCCAACGCATCTATTGTCTCCAGGGGAACTGATCTTCGTAGTCTGGAGATGAGCTGGAATTTCGGGGGATCCCCAGGTCCCACCTGGAGGATGGCATCCATAGCCGCACTGGTTCTGGAGAAGTACTGCTGGAAGCGCCAAGACCCTTTGATGACATAATGACAACCAGGGCTATTTTGGGGCAGGAACGCACAGGAACGGAGTTCCGGCTGGCTCCTGAGTTGGCCACACCCACCAGGAACTCATTAGCATAATAGGCCGCACCCAACAGCAGAAACTCATTAGGATTGGCTACATTAGGAGTGTGTGGCCTAACATGCAAAGGAGTTCCTGCTACAAAAAAAGGCCCTGGGTTTTGACAACAAACAAGGTAAACAGAATAAGAAGCAAAAGGTGGGTGTGGCTGGATGAGCACACTTCTGGTAACATGGGGGTGTGGCCTAAAATGCTAATGAGCTGTGCTGTCAGGGTGGGGCCTAATATGCTAATGAGTGTCTGGTGTTGGGTGTGGCCTATTATGCTAACGAAACGGCTGCCGCCTTTTTCTACAATTGGTTCCCCGATGACAACTCTTCTCCAGTAGCTTTGCACCCTGGATCTGAGTTGCTTGAATAAACGGTCTGTTTGCACAAACACCGATGAACAAGAATGAGTTGGCGCTGGTCGTGGGATCTCTGACAGTTAGAAGGTACAGGCAGTTCTGGAGGATTAACCGCACGGTTCCCAAGCACCGCTCTTGAAACAGAAACATGCATGCACACGGGGAGAAAAATATCTAGGAGCTCATGGTGGTGTGCGTGGGTCTCCCTTTCCCGTTTTAACCTCACAACAACAACAAGAGAGAGAGGGAGAAGTTGTGTGACTGGCTTGATGTCACCCAGGAAGCCTTAGGGCGGAGCAGAGTTTTGAATACAGGTCTCTTGTTAATTTACCAGGTGTCACCGAAGGCTGCCATCGCCCAAAGAGAGCCAGTTTGGTGTCGTGGTTAGGAGCGAGGACTCTAATCTGGGAGAACCGGGTTTGAATCCCCACGCTTCCGCAGGCAGCTGGTGGTGTGACCTTGGGTCAGTCACAAGTTCTCTCGGAGCGGTTCTCTCAAGGGCAGTTCTCGAGAGAGCTCTCTCAGCCCCACCTACCACACAAGGGTGTCTGTTGTGGGGAGGGGAAGGGAAAGGAGATTGTAAGCCGCTCTGAGATACCTTTGGTTAGTGAAGGGCGGGGTATAAATCAGGGGTGGCCAAACTGTGGCTCAGGAGCCACATGCGGCTATATCACTCATATTGTGTGGCTCCCAGCAGGGCAGCAGGGGAAGCTTTTCCTCCCTCCCTCCCTCCCTCC
>NW_015164220.1:12330-14126 GCF_001447785.1 Gekko japonicus
CTTCCTTCCTTCCCTCCTTCCCTCCCTCCTTCGCCCCTCCCTCCCTCCCTCCCATCTATTTGCTTTCTTTCTTTCTCTCTCTTTCTCTCTCTTTCCACCTCTTTCATTCTTTCTTTCCACCTCTCTCTCTGTGTTTCTCTCTTAGATAAATAAATATCATTAGCAAACAAACAAACATCATTGGACAAATCAATATCGTTATCAATATCTGCTTTTACCCCCTTTTTCTTTTTGGCGGTCTCATGTAACGTTCATAAAAAGCAAATTTGCATATTTCCCAATAAAAAAACCCCTGTGTGATATTTGCTCATGTCTTGTGGCTCTCAAACATCTGATGTTTATTCTGTGTGGCTCTTAGGTTGAGGGAGTGTGGCCACCCCCGGTATAAATCCAATCTCCTCTTCTCTTCTTCTTCTTCAAAGGTAGATGTGCCAGTGTTCCCTCTAAGCTGAGTGAGTGTGCGCTAGCTCACAGTTTTTTAGCCTCCAGCTCACACATTTTTGTCTCAGCTCAGGAAGGAGGGCTCGAGAGCAGACTAATGTATGCAGCGGCCCAATCGCTCGCTCAGAACTTTAATGCCAGCAGCTCACCAAGTAGAATTTTTGCTCACAAGACTCCACAGCTTAGAGGGAACGTTGGATGTTGACTCATATTTCTATGCCAGACACACACACACACCCCATTCAATTAAACCAGCTCACCCGTGTGTTCAACATCCAGGCTTTCAGATTACACAAAAGGTTTGTTTCACACGAAAGTTGCGTACTTCCCCCCCCTCCCGGTCATCCCCCTACATGTGGCCTGTGCCTTTCTGTGTAGGTACAGGTTGTGTTTCCACAGCGCTGCCTTGCTTCCCGCCCGCCCACGGATGAGAGCGGCTCACGTGCTGTTTTGACAGATGATTTCCTGAGAATCTTCCCCCCCCCTTCATTTCCTACGTTCGTAATTCAAATATAGCCTACGGCTTGCTGTAACTGTACATATGTTCTGTTTAAATATAGGCGGTCTCTTACTTTAAAGGCATCCGAACACATGTTTTTGATAGTATTGATCGTTTGTCCAGCGCATCAGGAAAAAAAAATGAAGCGCTTTATCTAAGACAGGAACGAAGGCCCGGTCAGGTGGTAAAAAACCCGAAAGGGCTGAGGCCTTCTCTCACGTAGACAGTGAATATCGCATTCAGGGGGGAGAGAATGGTTCCTAGGAATTTGGGAAATAAATACTTTGCCGTTGTGAGGTGAAGGCATGGTTCCCCCACCTTTTGAGCCCGCGGGCACCTTTGGAATTCCGACATGGCGCGATGGGCATGGCCACAAAATGGCTGCCACAAAACGGCTGCCGCAGGAAGCGGAGGCGGCCACAAAATGGCTGGCACGGTAAAAATCCTTGTGCTGCGGTGGCAGCTGTTTACAAAGTAACTTCTTAAAAAATCTGCCTGGCCGGTCAAATTTCCAGTGGCCAACCTGAACCCTTTTTGAGCAAAAGCACCACCTGACGCTGCCCGTTTGGTGTAGTGGTTAAGGGCACAGACCCTAATCTGGGAGAAACGGGTTTGGTTCCCCACTCCTCCACTTGCAGCTGGTGGTGTGACCTTGGGTCAGTTACAAGTTCTCTCGGAGCTGTTCTCTCAAGGGCAGTTCTCTGATGAAGCTGCTGAAATGTAAGAGCTGAACCTGAGGTGGCAGACGTCTTATCTGCACCTGTTCACAGGTCAGCGGCTCAGAATCACAGGAGTGCTTGCCCTGGTGGTGTTTCGACATCTGTCATAAGCAATGTTCCCTCTACGCTGTGGAGTC
>NW_015164220.1:14196-24444 GCF_001447785.1 Gekko japonicus
TTTTTTGTCTTAGCTCAGGAAGGAGGGCTCCAGAGCAAACTAATTTTATGCAGCAGCCAAACTACCTGCTCACAACTTTAATGCCAGTCGCTCACTTAGTAGAATTTCTGCTCACAGGACCCCACAGCTTAGAGGGAACATTGCTTGGCGGGCACCAGGAAATGCGTCAGTTGTGTCTCGGCAAGGAAGATGGCTTGCTTTGTTCGTCAGGGGGTTTTAGAGCGAAAGTACGAAAGTGTGGGAGCCCCGAGTCGGATGTCGTCACGCACACCTGTATGTCGATATGCGATCGCTACCTCCAAGCAGAGGTTTGCGAGTGGACCTTTGGCGCTCGTTTGTAAGGTGAGAAAGCCCCGGCTGATGTAGCTGGTGAAATGTAAGAGCTGAACCCGAGGTGGCAGACGTCTTATCTGCACCTGTTCACAGGTCAGCGGCTCAGAATCACAGGAGTGCTTGCCCTGGTGGTGTTTCGACATCTGTCATAAGCAATGTTCCCTCTACGCTGTGAAGTCTTGTGAGCAAAAATTCTATTTTGCGAGCTACTGGCATTAAAGTTGTAAGCGAGCCATTTGGTCACTGCATAGATTAGTCGGCTCTGGAGCCCTCCTTCCTGAGCGAAGACAAAAAAATGGGTGAGCAGGAGGCTAAAGAACTGTGAGCTAGCTCACACTAACTCGGCTTAGAGGGAACACTGGTCATAAGCGATCCTCCTGTGCCGTCATCTGTGTCAACACAGGCTTCTCTCCTACATCTCCATCATAGAGGAATCAATGTCAGTCAGCTCTCGTTGGCTGGAGGGGCAGGAAGCAAGAAAATGTAGCCCCGTCTACGCCTCAAATGAAGCTGAGTATGTATCCACAGCAGCAGCCGCGGCAGCAGAAGAGATTGGATTTATATCCCGCCTTTCACTAGAAGGAATCTCAGAGTGGCTTACAATCTCCCTTCCCCTCCCTGCAACAGACACCCTGCGAGGTAGGTGGGGCTGAGAGAGCTCGTTCGACGACTGCTGTTGAGAGAACAGCTCTGAGAGCACCTGTGACCAATGCTCCCTCTAAGCTGTGGAGTCCTGTGAGCAAAAATTCTACTTTGTGAGCTGCTGGCATTACAGTTGTGAGCGAGCGATTTGGCTGCTGCATCAATCAGTTTGCTCTGGAGCCATCGTTCCTGAGCTGAGACAAAAAATGTGTGAGTTGGAGGCTAAAAAAACGGTGAGCTAGCTCACACTAACTCAGCTTAGCGGGAACACTGCTTATGACTGACCCACGGTCACCCAGCTGGCTTCATGTGGAGGAGTGGTGAATCAAACTCAGTTCTCCAGATTAGAAGGTTTGTTTTATACTCCATCCTTCACTTGGAGTCTCGGAGCAGCTTACAATCACCTTCCCTTCCTCTCTCTGCAACAGACACGTCAGCGGGGCTGAGAGAGCTCTGAGAGAACTGCGCTTGAGAGAACAGCTCTGAGAGAACTTGTGACTGACCCAAGACTTCGACTGGGAGGGTAGGGTATAAATCTGATATAATAAATGAATAAATAAGTAAATAAAGGTCACCCAGCGGGTGTCATGGGGAGGAATGGGGAATCAAACCCGATTCTCCTAGGTTGGTGTCCACCGCTCTTAATCACTACACCAAACTGGCTCAGAAGTGTGCGGACGACTGAAATGGAAACTGCAAATAATAAAAGTCTTTGGGATAGAGGAATCCAAGCTAGCACGACTCTTCGAAGACACCCAAAGGTGCATAAAACTTGCACAGATGGAAAAGATCAACTCAAGGACTAGACACATGGATACGAGGCATCATCTAGTAAGAAACATGCAAGAAGAAGCGCTTGTCGAGTTGGAATACTGTCCTGCAGATGAAATGCAGATCTAATCGCCAAGCAGGGGTCATTTCGTAGAAAAAGAGGTACAGGAGCTCATTAGCATAACTTATTAGCATAACTTATTTGCATATGCCACACCCCCTGACATCACCGGAAGTGTGTCAGAAGGCAACACCCACCGCTCAGGCTCCACTGGACTGTTTTGGATTGCTAGCTATAGGGGGGGAGGGACGTGCAGATCTGCCCTCACAGAGGAGGGAGAGCTTGTACCTGAAGGTGGGGGGGGCTCTGCAATTTACCTGGCTGCTTCTTGCTCCTCGTGGCCCGACTGAGGGCTGCTGGGAGCAGGGGGCGGGGCTTGTTGCATGTGATTGCCCCCTGGGCTCCTTACTGCCGGATTTCCGCTCCCGTGTGCTCCCGCAGGAAATGACCCCTGTCGCCAAGTGACTTTCTCGAGAAAAGTTTGAAAGTCTACATAAGAAGATGAATCTTGTGGACTTTGTACACTAGACCTTGAGAAGGGATGTGGTCAAAGGCAATGTCTGGTGTACAAAGAAGAAGAAGACCTTACAGGGGGCAGCGAGAAGGCAATTAGATATGATAGTGAGGTCAGCACCTTCTTTCCTGTTGAGTATCATTCCTCGTCTGTCTCCAGATTGCTGCTCTCAGGGCAATTTCACCCTTCTTTTCGGTAGTGCCACACTTAGTCTTTACCCTCTCGCTCAGCTAGAGATGTAGTAGGAACCTAACTCAGTCTCTCCTCTTTTCTATCAAGTATGTTAGTTCCTAAATAGCATTCCGAAATCCAATCGCATACCGGATTTGCTTCAAGGTGCTGGTTTTGACCTGTATGATCAGGGTCTGTCATACCTAAGGAACCGCCTTTCCCCGCATGTTCCCCAGAGAGCACTGTGTCCAGGGACCCAAAATCGGTTGGCCTCCCCCAGGCCCCAAAGATGCCAGGCTGGTGATAACCAGGGCCAGGGCCTTCTCAGTGGTGGCTCCGTACTGGTGGAACGAGCTCCCGGAAGAGATCAGGGCCCTGCGGGACCTCTTACAGTTTTGCAGGGCCTGCAAGACGGAGCTCTTCCGCCAGCCCTTTGATTAGGAGCTGCAGTCAACATCTGAGAAGTGACCCTGTGCCCTGCCCTACAACTTACAGCCTGTGTCCTCCGCACATATAAACGGATCAACTGAGCTGGTGCAAGAATACCGTCATGATTGTCACCTAAGTAGCACTGTTTAATCGTGAAACTTCTCTGCTCTTGCACTTTACTTGAACTTTGTTCCATCACTTTAGGTCAATTAATATTATAATGGGTATGGTGTTTTATGAATGATTTTAATTGTATTTATATATGTATTTTTATGTAAGCCGCCCTGAACCTGCTTTTGTGGGGAATTGTTGTTGTTCAGTCACACAGTCGAATCTGACTCTTTGCGACCCCATGGACCACATCACGCCAGGCCCTCCTGTCTTCCGCCGTCCTCCGGAGTTTGCTTAGTTTCATGTCTGTTGCCTCGATAACACTGTCTAACCATCTCACCCTTTGCCGTCTTCTTTGACCCCGAAGTGGCAATCAGTATTTCCCAGGGCGCGTAAGAAAGGGCCACGAGAACTAAGCACTGAGGCAACCCTTCCTGCCCTCCCTCTCATGATCTGCCTCAGTTCACAGAATCTGCATTGCTGTCAGATGGCCATCTTGTTGTTGTTCAGTCGCACAGTCGAGTCCGACTCTTCGCGACCCCATGGACCAGATCACGCCAGGCCTTCCTGTCTTCCGCTGTCCTCTGGAGTTTGCTCAACTTCATGTTCGTTACGGGCGATCTCCGGCTTTTTTTTTTTTAAATGTTTGCTTTATAGCATTATAGCGCTATAACAGAACAGCAGTATACCAACCCCATTGGAATGCCTGCAGTGTTTTGTTATAGTGCTATAGCGCTGTAAAGCAAACATTAAAAAAAAAAAGCCGGAGATCGCCCGTGCGGGCGAAAAAGTGGAAAAAAGCGGTGCAGTCTGAAATGGCAAACTGCTTCAGATCCAGCTCTTTACCGGAAGGGGAAAGCCATGTGTGAAATGGCAGCCCTATACCGGTTTACTCCATGTCAGATCAAAAACAGCTTCAAAACAGGTTAAAAAGGGTAATGTGAAATTCCTCTGTGTCACACAGTGGCCAAAAATACCAGGTGCCGTTTGATTGCTGATTTTTAAAAGCACTGTTTGGGCAGCAGCAGTTACCACAGCTCAAAAACCTTCACCGAGTGACTGAAGGGAAGCTGCGGCAGCCGTTGGGTGGCTGGCTCCGGCAGCCATTTTGCGGAAGCCATTGTGTGTGACAGAATTCCAGAGGGGCCCACGGGCTCAAAAGAGTTGGGAACCCTTGGCTTGAGCAATGCTTCTGTTAGCCACCTCAACCCCCTTGAAGGTGGGGTATAAATATTTCAGAATGATGCTGGCCAGATATTCTTCGGCGGGCCTTCCTCAGCAGTGTTCAGCGGTTGAACAGGAAGGCGAGCGTTCTTGTCCTCGGAAGAGTGAAACTCAGTTAGCTATATTTTGCAACAATGCACAAGTTCAGCCTGTATTGTTTTGACTCCTTTGTAGTATACTGAAACCAGAAAACAATGTAATGTGGGGGGTGAGGGGGTGGGGAGTGAAGACGGAACAAACAGCCTTTTTGGGTGCCGAAGTAATTATAGGAGACGTACAGAAAGGAAACATCTGCCGGGTATGAAGATGTCGGGTTAAGTGGCAGAGCTGGCCTGTAACTTTAGTCTGCTCCTTGGACATGGAAAAAACTCACCGGCTGCGGTCACACACACTAAATCATCCACTTTCAATCCACTTTCAGTGGACTTTCCAACTGGAGTTTACTGTCTGAACTGGCAAACCTTCGGTCGGAAAGTGCATTGAAAGTGGATTGAAACGGTGTTATTTAGTAGCACCCTTTCTGCAACCGTATTTTGCCTCGGTTTCTGAGCGCATCCTGTTCTTCCATTCTGCATTCCCTCCCGCTCTGACTTCCACTTTGTGTCGGGGCTTTCTCTTGTTTCTGCATTTGTTTTACAGGGATCTGCGTCCAGACCGCTCCCAGCACACTGTCGCCCCGCAGCTACCAAAACTCCTTTTGCTGCGATTCTTTGTTCTCATCCACTTTCGAATCGCTAATCCTTTCTAAGGTAGAATTGTTTCTGCAGGTGTTTAAGCGCTGACCAGTGCCGCCCTCCCGTTTTCCGCCTCTCTCTCTTTAGGTTGACGCTCCCTCCCTGTTCTGTTTTCTTTCCCTCCTTCTCCAAAGACAAAAGAGGACGTCACGTGTCCTCCCACTCACAGGCAAACTTATAAAAAGACAGGGAGAGCATAAGAATGAATCAGGAAATATAAAGGACTAGGGGATTCCCTGTTCCCAAATGTGTCAGTCAGTCTTGCATTGTGTGGGTCTGGATTTCCCCCTCCTTCCCCATTCTTTTTGCAGAATCACGGAGAGAGGGAGGGAGGGAGGGAAGGAGGGAAGTGTTGGGTCTGCAGTTAAAAGTCTTGAAAGATGTTTGCCTTTCTCTTCACCTAGCTCAAAAATGCAGGTTTGGCTTGTAGATGCAGAACGCTTACAGAATACACAAATAAATAACACAAATACAACAATAAATAAACCGGGGGGGGGGGGGAGAGACCAGTGCAGAGGGAATGCGCGCAACTGCAAAGTCAACCCTTCAGACTTGACTCCTCGGATTCTCCGGAGCAAGCCGTCGATGCAGAAAGGGCCTATGTGTGACCACAGCCACCATGTAAGACAGGGCATTGTGTGTGGGGGAGAAGGTAAGGTTGCCACCTGTGGATTGGGAAATAAGAACATGAGAGAGAAGACAATGTTGGATCAGGCCAATGGCCCATCCAGTCCAACACTCTGTGTCACACAGTGGCCAGAAATACCAGGTGCCATCAGGAGGTCCAACAGTGGGGCCAGGACACTAGAAGCCCTCCCACTGTTGGGAGCACCAAGAATACAGTGCATCCCTTGCCCCAGACCGAGAGTTCCATCTATACCTTGTGGCTAAGAGAACATAAGAACAGAAGAGAAGTCAATGTTGGATCAGGCCAATGGCCCATCCAGTCCAACACTCAGTTCGATCCTCTGCATCTCTTGTCAGAAGGATATGAAATATCTGAGAATCCTGGGGGAACTGCTGCCGGTCAGAACAGGCGATACCAAGCTAGACAGACCAAGGGTCTGGCTTGGTATAAGGCAGCTTCATGCGTTCGTTCATGTTCAGAAATCTCTTTCTCCCCCTCCCTCTTTAAAATGAAAACAGAAGAAGAAGAGGAGGAGGAGGAGAATGGATTCATACCCCGCCCTTCACTACCCGAAGGAGTCTCAGAGCGGCTCACAATCTCCTTTCCCTTCCCCTCCCCACAACAGACACCCTGTGAGCAGTGTTTCCTCTAAGTTGAGTTAGTGTGAGCTAGCTCACAGTTTTTTAGCCTCTGGCTCACACATTTTTGTCTCAGCTCAGGAAGGAGGGCTCCAGAGCAGACTAATTGATGCAGCAGCCAAATCGCTCGCTCACAACTTTAATGCCAGCAGCTCACAAAGTAGGATTTTTGCTTACAAGACTCCACAGCTTAGAAGGAGCCTTGCTTGTGAGGTAGGTGGGGCTGAGAGAGCTCTCCCGAGGACTGTTCTTGAGAGAACAGCTCTGAGAGAACTTGTGACTCACCAAAGGTCACGCCAACAGCTGCATGTGGAGGAGAGGGGAATCAAACCCGGTTCTCCCGGATTAGAGTCCGCGCTCCCAACCACTACACCAAACTGGCTCTCATTCACAGGCAGGGGTCATTTTGTAGAAAAAGAGGGGCAGGAGCTCATTAGCATAACTCATTTGCATAACTCATTTGCATATGCCACACCCCCTGACATCACCGGAAGTGTGTCAGAAGGCAACACCCACTGCTCAGGCTCCACTGGACTGTTTTGGATTGCTAGAGGGCTGCTGGGAGCAGGGGGCGGGGCTTGTTGCATGTGCCCACCCCCTGGGCGCTTTACTGCCGGAGTTCCGCTCCTGTGCGCTCCTGCAGGAAATGACCCCTGTTCACAGGAGTGACCCTTGAACTCTGTACACAGCACAAACGGTGCGATCGCAGAACATGGCCGACGTTTTGGCGATACTGTGGTTCCTGCTTGTAGCAAACGTGTGAGCACTAGAGGAGACGTAGGCCAGCACTCTCTCTTGCTCGCTCTCTCTCTCTGAGGCACACCCAGAAAGAGAGAGAAATATCTCTGCTCTTCAAGCATGAACATACGATACTGATAAGCAGCCAAGAGATTTATCGCAAGCTGCCACAATCCCCTTGCCGTCTTCCAATTGTATCTGTAGTGTTATTTAACAACACTTGTGCCGGAAGCAGCTGCCGGGGGGGGTGCTGAAGGACCCCAAAGAGGTTTTCCTGTATATTCATCAGATCTCAAAAGCTAAGCAGGGTCGACCCTGGTTAGTCCTTTGCCGGGAGACCACCAAGGAAATTCAGGGTTGCTACGCAGAGGCAGGCAAGGGCAAACCACCTCTGCCTTAACGTGGATGGCCCGAGAAAGCCTGATCTCCTCAGATCTCAGGAGCTAAGCGGAGGCAGTCCCGGTTAGGACTTGGGAGACCACCAAAGAAGTCCAGGGTTGCTACGCAGAGGAAGGCAACGGCAAACTACCTCTGCCTTAACGTGGATGGCCCGAGAAAGCCTGATCTCCTCAGATCTCAGGAGCTAAGCAGAGGCAGCCCCGGTTAGGACTTGGAAGGGAGACCACCTAGGAAGTCCAGGGTTGCTACGCAGAGGCAGGCAATGGCAAACCACCTCTGCTCATCTCTTGGCTTGACCTGGGTAGCCTACGTTAGCCTGATCTCGTCTGATATCGGAAGCTGAGCAGGGACGGCCCCGGTTAGGGCTTGGATGGGAGACCACCGAGGAAGTTCAGGGTCGCTGCGCAGAGGCAGGCAATGGCAAACCCCTTCTGTTCAGCTCTTGCCTTGACCTAGATAGCTCAAGTTAGCCTGATCTAGTCTGATTTCAGAAGCTAAGCAGGGTCAGCCCTGGTTAGTCCTTGGATGCGAGACTGCCAAAGAATTCAAGGGTTGCTACGCAGAGGCAGGCAATGGCAACCCACCAGTGTTCAGCTCTTGCCTTGACCTAGATAGCTCAAGTTAGCCTGTTCTCGTCTGATTTCAGAAGCGAAGCAGGGTTAGCCCTGGTTAGTCCTTGGATTCGAGACCGCCAAAGAATTCAAGTGTTGCTACGCAGAGGCAGGCAATGGCAAACCACCTATGTTCATCTCCTGCCTTGACCTAGATAGCTCAAGTTAGCCTGATTTCGTCTGATTTAAGAAGGGTTAGCCCTGGTTAGTCTTTGGATGGGAGACTACCAAAGAATTCAAGGGTTGCTACGCAGAGGCAGGCAATGGCAAACCACCTCTGTTCATCTCCTGCCTTGATCTAGATAGCTCAAGTTAGCCTGATCTCGTCTGATTTCAGAAGCTAAGCAGGGGCAGCCCTGGTTAGGGCTTGGATGCGAGACCGCCAAAGAATTCCAAGGTTGCTACGCAGAGGCAGGCAATGGCAAACCACCTGTGTTCAGCTCTTGCCTTGGCCTAGATAGCTCAAGTTAGCCTGATTTCGCCTGATTTCAGAAGCGAAGCAGGGGGGGCCCTGGTTAGGGCTAGGATGAGAGACACACCCCCCCCAAGGAAATCCAGGGTTGCTACACAGAGGCAGGCAATGCCCAACCACCTCTGCTCATTTTGTTGGAATATGCAAATTCTACAGTGCAGCCTTCTGAAGAAGATCTGAAGATCATCCTACGGGGGGGGGGGGGGCGGCAGCCCCTACAGATGGACAGCTGAAGGACTGGTAGTTAGCACAGCCGGATTAGGGACTGCCCAGAATTTCAAATTATGTCCTTGCTGCCTCCTGATTTGCTCTTCTGGAGACTCCCTGTTCCTGCAGAGCTTCCTGCTGCTCTCGTCGTTCCTTTTTATAGCTGTTAGACCGGTTAGTTTAGGCGTTGTCTCTGTATGTTCTATAACAGTTTGTTCTTCTATAATAGAACGACGTATTTTGTCTCTGAACAGCCAGTGCTCCACTTCCTTTGCATATTTAAACTCTTCCAACACATCTCTGCCCTGACCTGAGTAGCCCAAGTTAGCCTGATCTGCTCTGATATTGGACGTTAAGCAGGGGCAGCCTTGGTCGGTACTCGGAAAGGGAGGCCGACGACGAACCCACAGGGTTTGCTACACTCTGTCAATCTCTTGCCTTGACCTGGATCATCAGATCTCGGAAACTAAGCAGGGTCAGTCCCGGTTAGTACTCGGATGGGAGACTCCCAAGGAAGTCCAAGGTCGCTACGCAGAGGCAGGCCGTGGCAAACCACCTCTGAACGTTGCTTGCCTTTAAAACCCTATAGGGTTGTCATAAGTCACTGCAACTTAATGACATGTTCCACCGCGGCAAGGAGAGATCCAGCCAGTTTGGCCGTTCAGGCTCTGCGGCGACAAGAGAAACCGGCTCTCTCGGGCTTGTCCGGAAACAGCAGCAAAAGGCAGTGAAGAACACCTTCGCGTGCTGGAGACAGGCAAGCTGCCTTTTCCCCATCTGCTTCGAAGGCAACCCAGCGTTGGGGATTGGTTTCTTGGCTATCTGGGGTCTCCCTCTGGAGGGGTGCAAACCAGGCCCCCGGATTCTGGTGTCTGACAACTCTACTATTTGAAGCTTGTCTGTTGTGGTACTGCAGGCTCCTTAAGGCAGGGGTGTCGAACTCATTTGTTATGAGGGCCGGATCTGACATAAATGAGACCTTGTTGGGCTGGGCCGTGTGTGTCATAAAATGTAATGCCAGGTAAAGGTAAAGTAAAGGTAAAGGTTCCCTTGCTCGAAAGCCAGTCGAGTCCGACTCTAGGGTTGCGGTGCTCATCTCCGTTTCAAAGCCAAAGAGCCAGCGCTGTCCGAAGACGTTTCCGTGGTCATGTGGCCGGCATGACTAAACACCAAGGCGCACGGAACGCTGTTACCTTCCCACCGAAGTGGTCCCTATTTATCTACTTGCAATTTCTTGCTTTCGAACTGCTAGGTTGGCAGGAGCTGGAACTAGAGACAGGAGCTCACCCTGTCTTGCGGCACCCGGGTCTTGAACCGCTGAACTACTGACCTTCCACAGCCTGCAGTTCAGCGTCTTAATTTGCTTAATAGATGAACAAAACCTATTGAGGCAGACTCAGCACGGTTTCTGTAAGGGAAGATCTTGTCTCACTAACCTGTTAGTGTTCTTTGAGGGGGTGAACAAACATGTGGACAAGGGGGATCCAATAGATATTATTTACCTTGACTTCCAGAAAGCTTTTGATAAAGTTCCTCATCAAAGGCTCCTAAGTAAGCTCAAAAAT
>NW_015164220.1:24556-37554 GCF_001447785.1 Gekko japonicus
AGAGGCAGGCCGTGGCAAACCACCTCTGAACGTTGCTTGCCTTTAAAACCCTATAGGGTTGTCATAAGTCACTGCAACTTAATGACATGTTCCACCGCGGCAAGGAGAGATCCAGCCAGTTTGGCCGTTCAGGCTCTGCGGCGACAAGAGAAACCGGCTCTCTCGGGCTTGTCCGGAAACAGCAGCAAAAGGCAGTGAAGAACACCTTCGCGTGCTAGAGACAGGCAAGCTGCCTTTTCCACATCTGCTTCGAAGGCAACCCAGCAGTGTGGATTGGTTTCTTGGCTATCTGGGATCTCTCTCTGGAGGGGTGCAAACCAGGCCCCCGGATTCTGGTGTCTGACAACTCTACTATTTGAAGCTTGTCTGTTGTGGTACTGCAGGCTCCTTAAGGCAGGGGTGTCGAACGGTAGCAGAGATATAAACTTTATAAAGGACACAAACACAAAGGTTTTTTTTTTTACTTAAAATAAAAACTTGTTTAAAACGTTAGCACTCTTGCAATATTTTGTTTATTTAACAGTGTCTGACAACTGACACCTCTTGCTCTGAATTACTGCATCAAAATGTCTGTGCTGTTGCAATCTTGAGGATGCTGTTCAGGTGTGTATCTGTAAGCTGCAAACCTGCGATGACGCAACAGCAGCAGAACTGGAAGGAGAAGCAGAAGACAGCCAGTTCCACTGCGGGCCTGATAGAAGCCCTCCGGGGGCCTGATCCGGCCCCCAGGCCGCATGTTTGACACCCCTGCACTAAAGCATGTTTTTAAAAATACACTAGGAAGGAGGAGCGAGAGACGACGAGGAGGAGGAGGAGATCGGATTTATACCCCGCCTTTCACTCGGAGTCTCAGAGCGGCTTACAAACTCCTTTCCCTTCCCCTCCCCACAACAGACACCCTGTGAGGTAGGCGGGGCTGAGAGAGCTCCTTCCAGAGCTGTCCTTGAGAGAACAGCTCTGACAGAACTATGGCTTGCCCAAGGTCATCCAGCCAGGTGCAAGCGGAGGAGTGGGGAATCAAACCCGGTTCTCCCAGATTAGAGTCCGCACACGTCGCCACTACACCAAACCGACACTGTGGTGGCATCTGCCACGGAAACATTATTTTAAGGTGCCTAGCCAATCAGATCTTCGAGCGACCAATCAAAAGCCTTGCTGGGCGAGAGCCCTATCTGGCCCCACCCACCTGCTAAAAACACTTGGTGAGCGCCATGGAGCACGTGGGCACCACGTTGGGGACTCCAGCCTGGTTCTTTGAATTGGAGATGCCAGGGATTGAACCTGGGACCTTCTGCATGCCATGCAGAGGCTCTCCCACTAAGCCACAGCTGCCTCTGCTAATCTCCCACACTGAAGTGTGGGGGATTTTGCAGAAATGCAGAAAACACGGGGAAGATGACCCCGTCTTCCCTAAGCTGTGTTGCATTACCGCTTTCTTGCTTTGCGTGCAAGTCTGTTCAAGTAGCAACTCCGAGGAACTTTGACCTCTTCCTTGTGTGTCAAGAGCCTGCTGGTAATAACGACTTCCCCCTTTTCGTCTTTATTGCTTTACTGGAATAGGAATCCTTGCTTTTCAGCGCGGGATGTGACCCTCGTCTCTGTTGGCTGGTTCTGTCCCCCACGGACCAGGTTAAAAGACCTCTCTGGGACTGCGTTGCAGCCCTGGTTTGTGGATATTCTGCGGAGAAACTCCCTCATTGTTCTGAGATCGAGCCTTTGAACAAATACTCAGGCCGGTTTGTTGAATGGTGTAGCGCAGGGGTTCCCAACGGGGTGCTCCTGGGCGCACGCTGACACCTTTTCTGGTGCCCACGAAATATATTTTAAAAACTGGGCAGGGAGAACATAAGACCATAAGAGAAGACAATGTTGGCTTCCAGTGGCCCATCCAGTCCAACACTCTGTCACACAGTGGCCAAAAAGACCAGGTGCCATCAGGAGGTCCAGCAGTGGGGCCAGGACACTAGAAGTCCTCCCGCTGTTGCCCCCCCCCAAGTACCAAGAAGACAGAGCATCACTACCCCAGATATAAGAACATAAGAGAAGCCAATGTTGGATCAGGCCAACGGCCCATCCAGTCCAACACTCTGTCACAATGTGGCCAAAAAGACCAGGTGCCATCAGGAGGTCCAGCGGTGGGGTCAGGACACTAGAAGCCCTCCCACTGTTGCCCCCTCCAAGCACCAAGAATACAAAGCATCACTTGCCCCAGACCGAGAGTTCCTATCTATAAGAACATAAGAGAAGCCAATGTTGGATCAGGCCAACGGAGGTCCAGCAGTGGGGCCAGGACACTAGAAGTCCTCCCGCTGTTGCCCCCCCCCAAGTACCAAGAAGACAGAGCATCACTACCCCAGATATAAGAACATAAGAGAAGCCAATGTTGGATCAGGCCAATGGCCCATCCAGTCCAACACTCTGTCACAATGTGGCCAAAAAGACCAGGTGCCATCAGGCGGTCCAGCGGTGGGGCCAGGACACCAGAAGCCCTCCCACTGTTGCCCCTCCAAGCACCAAGAATACAGAGCATCACGTGCCCAGAGCAGAGAGTTCCTATCTATAAGAACATAAGAGAAGCCAATGTTGGATCAGGCCAACGGCCCATCCAGTCCAACACTCTGTCACAATGTGGCCAAAAAGACCAGGTGCCATCAGGAGGTCCAGCGGTGGGGCCAGGACACCAGAAGCCCTCCCACTGTTGCACCCCCAAGCACCAAGAATACAGAGCATCACTTGCCCCAGACCGAGAGTTCCTATCTATAAGAACATAAGAGAAGCCAATGTTGGATCAGGCCAATGGCCCATCCAGTCCAACACCAATACCAAGGGCCATCAGGAGGTCTAGCAACGGGGCCAGGACACTAGAAGCCCTCCCACTGTTGCCCCCCACCCCAAGCACCAAGAATAAAGAGCATCACTTCCCCCAGCCCGAGCGTTCCTATCTATACTTTGTGGCTCATAGCCACTGATGGACCTCTGCTCCAGATGTTTATCCAATAATGTCGTTACCTGCTCTCAATATTTCACCCTTTCTAGAACATTTTCAGTCCCCGGTAGATTTTCTGTTTCTTTTCTCTTGCTGTATCATGTAAAGAACTGGAGACTTAATTTTTTAAGTGAAAAGCGAATGCCCTGGTGTATGTTGTTCTAAGTGGTCAGTAAGATGCTATAGCGCAGGGGTGCCCAACTTGGCGCCCGTAGACACCTTCCCTGCTGCCCACCAAATGTTTTTAGAAAGTGGGAGGGGTTTTTTTTGCTTCTGATTGACCACTAGAGATCTGATGGGCCACGCTGATTAAAATAACGTCGTTTCGACGACATCCGCCCCCTCAGAGTTTCATTTTTTATTCTCTCTCACTCCTTTGTCCCCCAGTGGGTTTTCAAATTGTTCCTCTTCTTCTCTTAGGACTGCCAGCCACCGGTTCCCACCAGGGGTTCCCCCGCTTTTGGGGGCTCCAGTCTGCCGTCGGTGGGTGAGGCCCCCTCCCCAAACTGGGACATTACTGGGTGACGTCCAGGGGTCATTTCGTAGAAAAAGAGGAGCAGGAGCTCCTTAGCATAACTCATTAGCGTAACTTATTTGCATACGCCACACACCCCTGACATCACCGGAAGTGTGTCAGAAGGCAACACCCACCGCTCAGGCTCCACTGGACTGTTTTGGATTGCTAACTATTGTGTGTGGGGGAACGTGCAGATCTCGCAGAGGAGGGAGAGCTTGTACCTGAATAAAACTTGGTCTTAAAGGTGCCACTCGACTGTTTTGGACCGGGGGAGCTCTGCAACTTACCTGGCTGCTTCTTGCTCTGACTGAGGGCTGCTAGGAGCAGGGGGTGGGGCTTGTTACATGTGCCCGCCCCCTGGGCTCTTTACTGCCGGAGCGCCGCTCCTGTGCGCTCCCGCAGGAAATGACCCCTGGTGACGTCCCAGATGCTGTGACTTCACCTGGAAGCGGTGACGCTTTAGTCTTTGGGCAAACTCTATAGTTCTGAAGGCAAAAAGGGCCATCAGGAGGTCTAGCAGCGGGGCCAGGACACTAGAAGGTCGGTAGATCCGACATAGGTGCAAATGCCTGACGGATCTAAATGGAGCGATCAGACAGCAACATCTGGGACGCGTCCCGCAGTTGTCGGCAACCCGTGCTGTTCCACCGCAGAAGCGGAGTTAAAAGACACCGGGGAAAGTCCGGTAGTAAACAGATTCCGATGGGCCCCGGACAGACTTTCCCCAGTCTGATCACTCAAGCACGCTCTCAAGCCGACGGGATGGTCTGATCAGGCATCATCACATACTCCATAGGGGGCCCTCACTGTGGAGGTGCGATTCCTCGTTTATGCGCATGGGAAAACCCCCGATTCACCCGCAATGGCGTCTGATCACACAGCGACGGGCTCCACCCACTGCGACAAAGGGCGGTGTGATCTCGCAACTGCGTGTCAAATTCCTCCGGAGGGAATAGCTTCGCTTCCCCTCCGCTTCAACTGGTGTGTGTGACCGCAGCCTAGGAATGCTTTTGGTAATGTGAATATTTATTTATTTATAATTATATTTATCCCCCACCCATCCTGCGAACAGGCTCAGGGCGGCTAACAAGACGGGTAAAGGTCTGCCTTGCTCGAAAGCCAGTCGAGTCCGACTCTAGGGTTGCGGTGCTCATCTCCGTTTCAAAGCTGAAGAGCCAGCGCTGTCCGAAGACGTTTCCGTGGTCATGTGGCTGGCATGACTAACCACCAAGGCACACGGAACGCTGTTACCTTCCCACTGAAGTGGTACCTATTTATCTACTTGCAATTTCTTGCTTTCGAACTGCTAGGTTGGCAGGAGCTGGAACTAGAGACGGGAGCTCACTCCGTCATGCGGCACACTCAGGTCTCGAACTGCTGAACTACTGACCTTCCACAGCCTGCAGTTCAGTGTCTTAACCACTTGAGCCACCGCAGCTCCAACAAGAGCGGTACAATGTACCTAATTGGCGTAAACCATAAAAGTTTAAAACAACATAAAAATACATACTAACTCATACCTTAGCACTGCTGCTGGCCCAGCCTCCCCTATGCCTTTAAATACAATCCCCCCCAACACCAGACAGGCCGGTGTCTGTCAGGTATAGGAGCAGGAGCAGGGCCAGGGTATGAATGTTTATGGGGAGATAGTAAAGGACATTTCTAGGAGCCATTTGATGCGTGCCTCCCTCATGAACCTGAAGAAATGTCCACCACATCACCAGTCCCTCACACCAACTCCCCCTCACACCTCTCACCTCTTACTGCCCCCAAGAAAGCGCCTGGCAAACATCCGAGCCAGATACACCAACGCTACAAGGAGAGAGCTCTTTTGAGAACTGCTCTTGTGAGAACAGCTCTGAGAGAACTTGTGACTGACCCAAGGTCACACCAGCAGCTGCATGTGCAGGCGTGGGAAATCAAAGCCGGTTCTCCCAGATTAGAGTCTGCGCTCCTAACCATTGCCCCCAAACTGGCTCTCAAACACTTGAAACATTGAATTGACTTTTCGTAATAATATCACGGTCGTTATGGTTTATTTTTCATTTCCCGATCCCGAGATCTCTCTGGCTACTGTAACCCCCCCACACATACACACATATTCTTCAGTAGAGGAAAAGTAACTTTTGCAATGCTTTGGGGGATTCCAGTCTCCTTAATGCAAATGATAAATGTCAAACATACTTAATTTTAAAGCAAACGGGGACAAAAGAGTGAGTCTTTTATACCTTGGACTTAATCCTGTAAGCCTGGCATTCAGGCAATAGTAATTTGTTTCATTCGCTGGAGTACTTATTTATTATAACTTTCTGGAGCCAGCATGCAACAAGCATCCACCCCTGGTATGTGTTCCTAGTACGGCACAGCTAATGGCCGAGACAACAATTTGAGAATTGTACGGGAGACTCTCTTCCCGGGCCGAGCGTTCCCGGCACCAGGATGTCTCCATCGGAAAACCCCTAAAACACTCTGTTTCAGCCAAATCTGGATTTAAGGAGGCCTTGCCAGGACTTGACAGGGCTGTATTTGTGGGAGGGGGAGACGATATTTCCCACCCGTAGATCATCCATCCCTTTTGCCAGGGTTAAATGCGTGCGTGCAGGCTAATTCATCCGCTCCTTTATGAAGGGACCACTGCAGAGTTCTCTGCAAAGGAGCAGGCGAAATTCCTTTAATGAATTTTCGTGCCGAGAAAAGTATCCTGGGGTGTCTGCAGGCAGAACTACGAGGCTTCTTTGGTATGGTTTCGGAGGTGGATATCGATGGCGGGCAAAGCGCCAGGCGAGGTTTTGACACAGATTCGGGCAGCTGTTTCTACGACGGCATTTCGTCGGCTCGTAAGCCGGCCGGCAGACGGGTCCTAGAGAGGCCTCCGAATGCAGAAACGAACTTGGCAAGATTACCGGAGTGATAATGCATCGGCCATGTGAACTTAACCTAGCGGATTGAATGACATGCCAGTCGCTTTCTAGACTTTGAAAATCGACATGCATAAAAGCTGTACGTGGAGCAAAATCTAAAAGAAAAGGGCTTTTGGTCCTTTATCATCATTCTTTTTTTCCAAACGAAATATATTTCCATCAGTACTTATTTCTTTAGTTACGTAATTACTTTTTGGGTGTCGTGGTTAAGTGTGCGGACACTAATCTGGGAGAACCGGGTTTGATTCCCCACTCCTCCACTTGCACCTGGCTGGGTGACCTTAGGCAAGCCGTAGTTCTGATAAGAGCTGTTCTTGAAAAAAGAGCAGTTTCTGTCAGAGCTCTCTCAGCCCCACCTCCCTCACAGGGTGTCTGTTGTGGGGAGGGGAAGGAGTTTGTAAGCCGCTCTGAGACTCCTTTGGGTAGTGAAGGGCAGGGTATAAATCCAATCTCCTCTTCTTCTTCTTCTTCTTCTTTTACCTCACAGGGTGTCCGTTGTGGGGAGGCGAAGGGAAAGGAGTTTGTAAGCTGCTCTGAGACTCCTTTGGGTAGTGAAGAGCGGGATATAAATCCAATCTCCTGCTCCTCCTCCTCCTCCTCCTCCTCCTCCTCCTCTTCTTCTTCGTGCCGCCTGGCCCCCCAATTGGGACTCAAAGTGGCTTACATCAGTCTCCTGTCCTCCATTTTATCCTCGCAACGTCTCTGCGAGGTAGTTTAGGCTGAGAGTGCGTGACTGGCCCAAGGGCACCCAGCTAGCTTCCATGGCAGAGCGAGGATTCGAACCTGGGTCTCACAGATTCCAGACCATAGTCTGAATCTATAACTCATTACACCACACTGGCTCAGTTAAGGATGGAGAATAAATTCCGTCTGTCTGTCTTTCTATCATCTATTCGCTGTCTTTCTTCCTTATGGAGCTCTAGAAAGCTTGGCGGTGGTGAAAAGGGCCTTGGAGTTGCAGCCAATTTATGGCCACCCCGTAGGGTTTTCAAGGCTAGAGACATTCAGAGGTGGCTTGCCATTGCCTGCCTCTGTGTCATGACACTGGTATTCCTTGGTGGTCTCCCTTCCAAATACTGACCAGGGCCACCCCCGCTTAACTTCCGAGATCTGATGAAATTGGCTAGACCAGGCTATCCAGGTCAAGGGCAAGAGACAAACAGAGGCTGTTTGCCATTGCCTGCCTCTGCATAGCCTAAAGGCCCTAAAACAGTGATATATTGCTGTCGTGCTGTGATGATAGCTGAAGCAGGCTGTTTGAATTCCCAGCTTTCATTTTTTTAAAAAAGTAAGTCTTTATCCTTTTCCCTCATAGAGATGTAAGGAAAAAGGCATATCTCCCATGAGGGAAGGAGCCAGAGACTTACTTTAAAAAAAAAAAAAGATATCTGAGAATTCAGAGACTATCCTTACAACACGACAGCGATATATCACTATTTGGGGGGCTTTAAAAAAACTGAAATGACTGTCTTGGCGGGGGGAAGGGAGTGGTTTAGTGATGACGACAGTCCAGTCATTGAAAAATGAGCTGACGGCGGGTGAGAGTGGGCGACACTAAGAAGACAGATAGAAATGTTAGGGGGAAAGTTGACTCAGAATTGGCTTCCAGAAAAACATCAGGGTAAAAGTGGTCTCAAAAGATTCTGAAAAAAAACTCGAGGGGAACACAAAACAACCAACCCCCCACAAAGTGAAGTGCATGCGGAAATTGGAATACACCAAAGCCGCATGGGGCCAGAACAGGTTTTTTAAAAACATGCAGAAAAGCCCTTCATCCTAACAACCCTGCAAGGTAGGCGAGACAGAGTCACCCAGTGAACTTCTTAGCAGGGTCCGGTGATCTAAACCTGGATATTCCCCGTCCTTATCTGACAGACTGTCCACTGTACTTACACTGACAGCTAAGCTGTGCTTGTTGTCTTTCAAGCACCTGGTGAGCTGTGCAGAATTTACGTTTGGGCTTTTTCCAAATGCTGGGCAAACGACTGCCCGACATCATCGGATGCCAACACTGGCCTTGAAAAATATGCTATCTAGCTAGCTTATCCTGTGTTGCTGTTTTATTCCTTGTGCATTCATTAATGCTTTTTTTCTGTGTGGCATTTTATTTTGACCTTACCCGTTGTTTTGAAATTTGTGGAATGCCACTTTTAAAAGAAACCATTACCAACAGTCTCCTGCGTGCCCTTCCATAAATACAACTCCATTCAGGAATAAACAACGGTCACTCTTTAAGAGCCATCCGACTTTAGCCTAGGACGCGTGCAAGATATATAGTATGAATTTTAAATAAATGATGCTGTGTTAATGGTCTTCTTTTTAAGTGCTAGCGTTTAATTGTAGGATTCTGCATACGTAGACTTCCGTGCTTGTAGGTTTCAGCAAGAACGCCTTCTAGTCTTCAGGAGAGACCAGCGAAGGTTCATTCTATATCGAGCAGTCCGCGGCTTTATTTAGCAATGTTAAGCATATCCCCCGTTACATCAGTTTGTGGACAAATAGGTTGTGATCTCATCATGTAGAGATGTAGGCCGTTCCGTGAACAGCAAATTTCGGGGTGGGAGGGGAGACGGGATCGCCGTGTGGAATCCCCCCCCCCAAGGAGATGGTTAATTAGAATAAATTTTCACAAGCGTCAGGCAGCGTTCAGGAATTTGGCTTTTGCTATTGGATCCTTTTAAAGGAAAAATAACATGTGCATCCTGCAACTAGAACAGCAGCGTGCACTGCAGTCAGTTCGGTTCAGTTGAGTCATTGCAGTTAACTGTATTTACCTGATAGGATGGCTCGGTCTCTCCACCCCCCATCCCCCCATGTGACATCAAGGAAAAGAGGTGGCCATCTTACATTTGCATGCAAGTGACAAAGGATGTACAGTAATTTAGAACAACTCTCTGTGTGTGACATTTTTAGAGGTGTCTTCTTAGTTTCAGGGTTACACTCTTTTTGGGTGAATAACATATTTTTATGGGTTGCTTGCACTGGTGCGCACGAACTCTAGCTCTTTGTAATAATAGCAAGTGTTTGTCTGGAGATGACAATGGACTGTTTTCACAAGGGGCACTAAAGTAGGGGTGTCGAACTCATTTGTTAGGAGGGCCGGATCTGATATAAATGAGACCTTGTTGGGCCGGGCCATGTGTGTCATAAAATCGAAAGGACACAAACACAAAGGTGGGGTTTTTTTACTTAAAATAAAAACATGCTTAAAACCAGGGGTCATTTCGTAGAAAAAGAGGTGCAGGAGCTCATTAGCATAACTCATTAGCACAACTTATTTGCATATGCCACACCCCATGACATCACCAGAAGTATGTCAGAAGGCAACACCCACCGCTCAGGCTCCACTGGACTATTTTGGATTGCTAGCTATTTGGGGGGGGGATGTGCAGATCTGCCCTCACAGAGGAGGGAGAGCTTGTACCTGAATAAAACTTGGTCTTAAAGGTGCCACTGGACTATTTTGGGCTGGGGAGCTGGGGAGGGGGCTCTGCAACTTACCTGGCTGCTTCTTGGTCTGACTGAGGGCTGCTGGGAGCAAGGGGTGGGGCTTGTTGCATGTGCCTGCCCTCTGGGCTCTTTACTGCCGAAGCTCCGCTCCTGTGCGCTCCTACAGGAAATGACCCCTGCTTAAAACATTAGCACTCTTGCAATATTTTGTTTATTGAACAGTGTCTGGTAGCTGACACCTCTTGCTCTGAATCATTGCATCAAAATGTCTGTGCTATTGCAGTCTTGAGGATGCTGTTCAGGTGTGTATCTGTAAGCTGCAAACCTATGATGACGCAGCAGCAGCAGAACTGGAAGGAGAAGCAGAAGACAGCCAGTTCCACTGCGGGCCTGAGAGAAGCCCTCCGGGGGCCTCATTTGGCCCCCGGGCCACATGTTTGACACCCCTGCACTAAAGCATGTGTTTCGGCCTTTCTCTGACTGTGGGAGACACTTGTTTTGAGACAGGATGAGGAATAATATTCATTATGTTTAGCACTGGTATAGCACTCTCCTTGTTCCATACACATTACCTAGTGATCCTTAAAACAGGTCTGTGTGGCAGGCATCCCCAACGCGGTGCCCCTGAGTGCTATGGAGGTGGGCGGGGCCTGGTGGGGCATTTGCTGAGTGTAAGCAAAAAGATATTTTTAAACCATATGTTCATTTAGAAAAGCGTCCTGTGAAGCAGAGCTTCTACCTGGCGTGTTGAAGCGTCACGATTATATTTTTGAGTGACCTCAGTCCCTCACAATTTGTGGTTGGCTCCGCCTCATTTGGCAGCCATGTTGATTTGGCAGCCATCTGCCACCCTGTGTCAAAATTCCGAAGCTGCTTGGCCGGAGAAACCGGGGGGGGGGGGACCTCTGCTGTAAGGTAAGCTGATATTATCATGTTCCCCAGTACTGCAGATGGGAAAGATGAGAGAAAGCAGGTCGCTTACAACCACCTAGAACGCGATAAAAAGAAGAAAGAAGCAGCAGCAGCAGCAGCAGCAGCGAATGGATTGGATTTATACCCCGCCCTTCACTCGGAGTCTCAGAGCGGTTTATAATCTCCTTTCCCTTCCCCTCCCCACAACAGACACCCTGTTGAGGTAGGCGGGGCTGAGAGAGCTCTTTCGAGAACTGCTCCTGAGGGAAGAGCTCTGAAACAACTTGTGACTGACCCAAGGTCACACCGGCAGCTGCATGTGGAGGAGTGGGGACTCAAACCTAGTTCTCCCAGATTAGAGTCCGCGCTCCTAACCACTTACGCCAAACTAGTGACTTCCCCGGATTGCATCTCGTTTTCTCAGTCACAGTGCTATACCAGCTCCGGAATACTCCCAAGACAAAAAGCCCAGTTCAGAAGCTACGGAGAGTGCCAGTACGGAGAGCTCCACCACAACACAAGGATCTTCAGTGTGTGACTGAAGTGAAGCTGGGGCGGCCATTTTGTGGCCGGCTGCACCTCCTGTGGCAGCTGTTTTGCGGCAGCCATTTTGTTGCTGCATCAACCGTGCCGTGTCAGAATTTCAAATGTGCCCACAGATACAAAAAGAGGGGGGACCCCTGGTGTACAGTGTGCACTCTTGGTTTTTCTTTCTGTGTGCACGGAGTCATTCTTATGTTATCTTCAATGCATGTACAGCTTAACGCGAGCAAACTAACTGATGCAGGAGCCAAATCGTTCGCTCACCACTTTAATGCCAGTAGCTCACAAAGTAGAATTTTTGCTCCACAGTTTAGAGGGAGCGTTGCCTCCAGGTAGGACCTGGAGAATTCCCGCTATTACAGCTGAGCTTCAGACAATAGAGATCAGCTCCCCTGGAGAAAATGGCTGCTTTGGAGGGTGGTCTCTATGTCATTGTACACTGCTGAGGTTCCGCCTTTCCCCAGGCTCCGCCTCCAAAATCTCCAGGTATTTCCCAACCTGGAGCTGGCAACCCCAAGTCCTTAGGTTGCCAAAGCAGCTACAACTTTACCAACATCGGCCATTCGGGCAGAGAACCTTTAACAATTCAGCAGATGTACCGTCAGTTTTCTCCACAACTGGCACTTGTTTCATGTGTCGCTGCGCACAGGTCAGGCCCCTCGGTCAAAGCGCAAAGAGACGGTACAAATTTCCATGCTTGGAGAGTCCCCGACCTTTTGCTGCCTGCCATTAAGAGGTTGAGCGTGATGGGAACTCATGAAACACGGTATGGTAAACCGGTGATGGAGCTAAACTGCATTTTAAAGCAAGAGGCCGTGAGCTTCGAAACGGAGGCCAAAAGTAAGAGGAGACTGGTTAACTTCCTGACGTTAAAAGATGCTTCGGACCGAACGACACACGGAGGAGAAGTCCCCCAGTGCATAAAAGCCGTGAGGCACGTTTGAAATTAAAAGGTTTGTCATGCCTGCGACAGGACTGATATTATGTTGTTTATGTGGCCCTTCCAGCATACAAAAGCACTTTGCAATCACTGGCTTGTCCTCCCGGCAATTCGGAGGTAGGCCCATTAAGGAGATATGGAACAAAAACCAGCCACATAAAGAAAATATCTATAGCAGGGGTCCTCAACTTAAAAAAATAATAATAATTTTTATTAAATAAATATAAAACAATGGATACAGAGAATCCCAAAGTATTCAGCATTAATAATGTTCTTGATAATCTATTCAGTATATCTATCTAAAACTTAACTATTTAAAACTCTGTAACATGTTTTCTATTAATATAGTTGGGTTAGCAACCATCTATATATATAAAAGAAAGTCCCCTCACCGTAAAATCAATGCCCAGGCCAAACCGCTGGACCTAGAGACACCAAATTCGGGGAGAGCGCTCCTACCATGGCGTAGGTGTTCACTAAGAAGAAATTTTTTAGAAATTCAACCCCTATGTGGGTCAAAAGAGGTAAAAGGTGCTCCCCCCGTTGATTCCTATGCAGCTGCCAGACAGCTGCCTCCCTGCAACCCCCACTCTCTGATTGGTCAGCTGCAGAGCTCAGTGTTCTGAGGTAAAAAAAAAAAACCAGTTACAGGGGACTGCAGAGAGCTAATGACAGTTGAGGAAATCAGGAGTGGCTAAGAACCACCTGTGAGGTGAAGTAAAGCTGCTG
>NW_015164220.1:37869-65671 GCF_001447785.1 Gekko japonicus
AACACCAGACAGGCGGGGGGCTGTCAGGTGTAGGAGCAGGACCAGGGTACTTTAATCCATCAGGGATGCTGCCCCAGCAGGATCACCTTAGCGATGCTGCTGGCCCAGCCTCTCTGATGGCTTCCAACACACTCCCCCACCTCCTACACATAACAGGCAGTTGTCTGTCAGGTGCAGCAGTGGTTGTAAGGTGCTTAAAGCCACGAGGGAGCCTGCCCCAGCAGTAACACCTTCGTGATCCTGCCAGCCCTACCTCCACAGTGGCTTCTAATATTCCTCCCCCTCCCTGTCCTACACTGGACAGACAGCTGCCTGTCAGGTGCAGGAGAGGAGGTGGGATGCTTACAGCCACCGGGGAGGTTTGCTCAGCAGGATTGCCTTAGCACTGCTGCTAGCCCAGCCTCCCCTATGCCTTTAAATACAATCCCCCCCAACACCAGACAGGCTGGTGTCTGTCAGGTGTAGGAGCAGGGCCAGGGTATGAATGTTTATGGGGAGATAGTAAAGGACATTTCTAGGAGCCATTCGATGCGTGCCTCCCTCATGAACCTGAAGAAATGTCCACCACATGACCACTCCCTCACACCAACTCCCCCTCACACCTCTTACCTCTTACTGCCCCCCCAAAAGTGCCTGGCAAACGTCCGAGCCAGATACACCAACGCTACAAGGAGGAGGCAACTTGGGAATGCGGCAAAGACATTTGCACATAGTGCTCCTGCAGTGCACTGAGCTGCACAGGCCAAGTACCAGCAAGATCACCCTGAGGTGCTCAGAACAACACAGTCTCCCTATGAGCAAAACAATCCAGGAACACAAGTAGCGAGGCCATCCCTTTCGTGGAACGTGGCAGGAGTGGACTTAACAGACGACTGCTTCTTAAATGGACAGTTCGATGTGGCCTGCTCCAGAGTGAGTTCACCAAGCAGCCTGGTGATCCCAGCACCTGAGGGCAGAACCACCCGTGTGGTCTAGAGAGAGGTCCTTCAGTAGACATATGTCTCCATTTCTTACACTACAATCTTCTCCGTTAGAATCCCTACAACAAATGTCACATTTCATCATCAGTATTATAACTCGATTCATGGAACTTAAATACCGTAGCGGAGCACGGGTAGCAGGCTAGCCTTATATAAATGAAAGGATTTGAGTTCAGCTAGCCAGTATTTACTGATCAAAATTAAAACATGCTCTAAGTCTGGGGTTTATAGAACAAACACTTCAGATGAAACTAAGTAAGCAGGAACAATTCCACTCTGTGCTGCGCCACTTATAACCGGAAACCGTTTTCTGACAACAGCCGGTTGATAGTTTTTATGTTCCAGTTGTAACAGTCTAATTATAATTTTTTCTAAAATATAACAGTCCCGTATCTTAGACGTTCATAACGATACCAAAGGCGCCGATTTGTTCTCCCACTTGGAAGCCACCGCTGTCTTTGCGGCCGTTAATAATTTGACAATCAGAGTCTATAACCCCAACCAGTGCTCCCTCTAAGCTGTGTATAACCCCAACCAGTGCTCCCTCTTGGGAGCAAAAATCCTACTTTGTGAGCTACTGGCATTTAAAGTTGTGAGTGAGCAATTTGGCTCTGGAGCCATCCCTTCCTGAGCTAAGAGAAAAATGTGTGAGCCGGAGGCTAAAAAACTGTGAGCTAGCTCACACTAACTCAGCTTAGAGGGCAGAAGAGGAGGAGGAGGAGAGAAGAGAAGAGATTGGATTTATACCCCGTCCTTCACTACCCGAAGGAGTCTCAGAGCGGCTTACAAACTCCTTTCCCTTCCCCTCCCCACAGCAGACACCCTGTGAGGTAGGTGGGGCTGAGAGAGCTCTGACAGAAACAGCTCTTTTTCAAGGACAGCTCTTATCAGAACTGCGGCTTGCCCAAGGTCATCCAGCCAGGTGCAAGTGGAGGAGTGGGGACTCAAACCCGGTTCTCCCAGATTAGAGTCCGTGCACTTAAACACTACACCAGACTGGTTCTCTTCCTGGAGGTTGGCAACCCTAGATTTGGCACCCTGTGGTTGGTTAGCATGCCGTCTGTGTAGTGGATGCGATAGCGCCCTTCTCAGGGCTTGGGGCGTGCTGGGGGTGGTGCCCACGCTCAAACAGCCTGTGGGGTTAAGCACCCGTTGCGTGGGTATCAGAGAACAGCTTTGTCACAGAAGACGTGTTTGGGAAGAGTTGGCACAGTTGTGCCAGTGCCAAGGACCTGAGGGTCATACAATCTTCTTGTGAAGCATCCTGATGTCTCTCTCTCTCTCTCTCTCTCTCTCTCTAGTCTACAAAGGTCAGAGGTTGGTGCGAGTCTCTTGGTTTACCTGCCGTCTTCCCGAGAATTTCCTGAAGTGGGATAGGGGTGATTCTACGTTTGAACAGGGCTTCTTTCAAGAATAGAGGCTTAGTCGAAAATGAGGAGATTACATAGCCCTGGAGGCCTCTACGGTGCGTGGAGTAGAGGATGAGGTGTACGTTGGAGTAGGGACCCACAAACACTATGAGTTCTTCTATCCTGTTGCTCTCACCCCTTAAGGGAAGCGACTGATGGGTCTTTTGTTCAAGGACCCTAAAATCCTTCTATTAGAGAGAGAAATGGGTTGCTAAGAGATAGTTACATAATGGAAACCTTAGGAATTTTTAAAGAACTGCTTTCTTCTGTGGCGTCTGTCGGGGTGTCGAATCCTTGGGACTAGACAACCGATTTGAGGAGAGGCTGAAGAAGCTGGGGGTTTCTGTGTTGGAGAAGAGACGCTTGTGAGGTGATATGAGTACCACCTTCTGATACCTAATGGGATGCCATGTGGAAGACGGAGCGAACATGTTTTCAGTTGTTTTGGATGCCAGGACTCGGACTAATAGATATGAACTAGAGCAAAGTAAAAGAGGTAAAGGTAAAGGTTCCCTTGCTCGAAAGCCAGTCGAGTCCGACTCTAGGGTTGCGGTGCTCATCTCCGTTTCAAAGCCGAAGAGCCAGCGCTGTCCGAAGACGTTTCCGTGGTCATGTGGCCGGCATGACTAAACACCAAGGCGCACGGAACGCTGTTACCTTCCCACCGAAGGGGTACCTATTTATCTACTTGCAATTTCTTGCTTTCGAACTGCTAGGTTGGCAGGAGCTGGAACTAGAGACGGGAGCTCACTCCGTCATGCGGCACACTCGGGTCTCGAACTGCTGAACTACCGACCTTCCACAGCCTGGAGTTCAGCGTCTTAACCACTGGTGCCACCGCAGTACCCAGAGCAAAGTAGATTTCATCTTAATTTGAGGAGGAACTTCCTGAAAATGAGATCTGTTCGACACTGGAGAGTCTCATAAGGCGATTTTGTTCTTCGTCATTGGAGATATTCAGGTAATGATTGGATACCTACTTGTCGGGGATGTTATAGCTGTATTCAGGGCTCTTTTTGTAGAAAAAGCCCAGCAGGAACTCATTATCATAATAGGCCACACCCAACAGCAGGAACTCATTAGCATATTAGGCCACACCCCTGACAGCACAGCTCATTACCACATTAGGCCGCACCCCCATGTTACAAGAAGTGTGGTCATCCAGCCCCACCCACCTTTTGCTTGTTATTCTGTTGCCCTTGTTTGTTGTCAAAACACAGGGCTTTTTTTTGTAGCAGGAACTCCTTTGCATGTTAGGCCACACACCCCTAATGTAGCCAATCCTAATGAGTTTCTGCTGTTGGGTGTGGCCTATTATGCTAATGCGTTCCTGCTGGGCGTGGCCAATTCAGGAGCCAGCCGAAACTCCGTTCCTGTGCGTTCCTGCCCAAAAATAGCCCTGGCTGTATTGGCAGGGGGTTGGACTAGGTGACCCAGGTGGTCCCTTCCAACTCTTTGAGATTCAATAAATCAGCCTGGGTGGTGTAGTTTCTAAAGTGTTGGACTAGGATCTGTGAGACCTGGGTTCGAATCCCCGCTCTGAGAGCCAGGTTGGTGTAATGGTTAGGAGTGCGGACTCTTAATCTGGGAGAACCAGGTTTGATTCAGGGCCGGCCTGATATTTATTAGGCAGGGGTGCTCGTTAGCATGAGAGCTGGCGGGCGGAGAGCAGCCGGAGGCGGGCGGCGCTCTCTTACCTCGACCCACCGCAGGGCTTCCGCACAGGACGGCTGCCCAGGAGATCTGGCCGCCAGTAGGAGTTGCCCACCCCCCTGCGCTGCCTCCTCCTCCTTCGCCTTCCCTCGCCCGGACTTTGCGCTGGGGGCAAAGAGATTCGGGGGTGCAAAGCGGGGGCATTGGAGGGGGGCAGGCTTCCTTGCTTCTTTTCCCCGCAGCGCCTTCATGGCTCCTTCTGCGTGCCTTCTCCGCAGTCGGGACCGCTGCGGGGAAGAGTGTTAACTGGGGGGGGCAGTCGGTAACGGGGCAGCTGGGGCTGCGAGCGCGAGCAGGGTCCTGGGCAGAAGCCTCCAAAGTCCAGGGAAAAGGGGGCTTCCGGGAGGCTCTTTGGGGTGCGGGCAGCCTGCGAAGCTTCGGCCTTCAGACGACGCCTGCTGGGTGGTGGTGGGCGGCTGGGGCTTGTAGAGCCAGTGGTCTGAGTGAGCGAAGCCGAGCGGCGGGAGGGGCTGTCCCCTTACCTCTTGAGGCAAAGGCTGCTGGCGCTGCCCAGCTTGTGGCTCCCCACCAGGCGGGTGGTCTCTGAGGCATCCTTGCCGGCCACGCTGGGGTGCTCCATGGCGCCAGAGGGGTGGCTGCGAGCACTCTGGGCTGGGGGCGGCGGGGGTTACCCGGCCGTGGAAATGCAATGGCGGGGGGGGCTTTTGGTGGGGGGGGCGGTTTGGCGCCCCTGAAGGCTTTTAGCTTGGAGAAACGACGACTGAGGGGTGACATGATTGAGGTTTATAAGATTATGCATGGGAAAGAGCAGGTAGAGAAAGAGGTACTTTTCTCCCTTTCTCACAATACAAGAACTCATGGGCACTCCATGAAACTGCAGAGCGGTCGGGTTAGAACGGATAAAAGGAAGTCCTTCTTCACCCAAAGAGTGATTAACACATGGAATTCACTGCCACAGGAGGTGGTGGCGGCTACAAGCATGGACGGCTTCAAAAGGGAGTTAGATAAGCATATGGAGCAGAGGTCCATCAGTGGCTATTAGCTATTAGGGGCTCTGGGGCAAGCGATGCTCTGTCTTCTTGGTGCTTGGGGGGGTCAACAGTGGGAGGGTTTCTAATGTCCTGGCCCCACTGCTGGACCTCCTGATGGCACTGGTATTTCTGGCCACTGTGTGATACAGAGTGTTGGACTGGATGGGCCTTTGGCCTGATCCAACATTGGCATCTCTTATGTTCTTATGTTCTTATGTTCTTACATGCTGGTGTGGCCTTGGGTCAGTCACAAGTTCTTTCTGAGCTGTTATCTCAGGAGCAGTCCTTGAGAGAGCTCTCTCAGCCCCGCCTTCCTCACAGGGTCTCCGTTGTGGGGAGGGGGAGGGAAAGGAGTTTGTAAGCCGCTCTGAGACTCCTTTGGGTAGTGAAGGGCGGAGCGTAAATCCAATCTCCTCCCCCTCCTCCTCCTCTTTTTCTTCTTCATAAATAAAAACGCAAGGCCGGCGTGGCAATCCTGCGCACACTTACCTGGGCACCAGCCCCACTCAACTCCATAGCCTGACTGCGGAGTAAACGAGCATCGGATCCGTCGGCAATACGTGTTTGCGCATGAATGACTCTTCCCTGTCATTCATTCTTAGCCCCCCGCCCTTTCGGTTCGGGTGGGTAGCTCAGGAATCTCTCCCGACACCCGAACACCTCCTTTATTCTTTGTCATGCTTTCTCTCTCTCCCTTATTCACCCTGCAGTCGTGCTGCCAGGTAGGAGTGGTGCGGATGACTCCGCTGCCTTTTTGGCACCCTGAACAAGCTGTGTTGGTGGGGAGAGCAGAGGGAAGGAGGCTCAGTTACGCAAATGCTGGAGGCGCCGCCGTGAATGTGCCACATTGCTTGGCGAGGACCGAGCAGAGCCGGCCGTGAATCACGGTTGTTGTTAAAGGCTTTCTGTCTCTTTGTGTGTGTGTGTGTTAGCGCAAGTGGGCTGGAACATAATTTTTCTCCCCCCCCCCCAATGTAACAGAGCTAACAAGCTGTGAACTTGTAAGCATCGCGGCGTCACATCTTCGTGTTCTGTTCCGGCACTTGTCTCTCCCTCCTTGGGAAGTGCCGTCGTCAAGGCCTGTAACTTTGAAGTGAGGATTCAGGGTACATCTTGGCTTGGGGGGAGGGGGGGGGAGGTGAATTTTAAGAAGGACACAAACTCACAGACGTATATTTATTTGGGCGTTTATTTGTTTTGCTTCGCAGCCGGCCTTTCTCCCCAGCGGGGGACCCAAAATGTCTTACCCCGTTCTCCTCTCCTCCGTTTTCGCCTCACAACACCCCTGTGAGGTAGGGAATAAGAAGAAAAACAAGAAGAGGAGGAGGAGGAGGAGGAGGAGACTGGATTTATACCCTGCCCTTCACTCCCCAGAAAGCCAGTTTGGTGTCGTGGTTAAGTGCACAGACTCTAATTTGGGAGAGCCGGGTTTGATTCCCCACTCCTCCACTTGCACCTGCTGGATGACCTTGGGCAAGCCGTAGTTCTGACAAGAGCTGTCCTTGAAAATGAGCTGTTTCTGTCAGAGCTCTCTCAGCCCCACCTGCCTCACAGGGTGTCTGTTGTGGGGAGGGGAAGGGAAAGGAGTTTGTAAGCCGCTCTGAGACACCTTTGGGTGGTGAAGGGTGGGGTATAAATCCAATCTCCTCCTCTTCTCTTCTACCTGAAGGAGTCTCAGAGCGGCTTACAATCTCCTTTCCCCTCCCCTCCCCACAACAGACACCCTGTGAGGTAGGTGGGGGTGAAAGAGCTGTCTCAAGAACTCAAATTCAAATTCATGTATTAGGTTTAAAAGCCCGTAAGCCATACACCTTAAAACGTTTACAGGTTTAAAAACACAGCAAAACAAAATTTCGCCACGTCTGTGATGCAGTTAAAACTGCTGTTGGTAGGACAGATCTGAGAGAACTTGTGACTGACCCACGGTCACACCAGCAGCTGCATGTGGAGGAGTTGGGGAATCAATCCCGGTTCTCCCAGATTTGAGCCCACACTCTTAACCACTACACCGAACTGGCAGAAAGAGCGTGTGACTCGCCCGAAGTTAACACAGCGAACTTCTGTGGCAAAGTGGGGATTCGATTTTCCAGCTCCTAGACTAACACTTTAACAACTATAAAGTCACCCAGCAAGCCTCCATAGTAGAGTGGGGAATCCGAACCTGGGCCTCCCGGATTCTAGCCCGACACTCTGACCGCTACGCTGTGCGTTCCTTAACAGTGTTGCTCTCTGCATTAGCAAATCAGAGTTCTGCCATGGTTACAAAGGTCGATTCAGTATTTGCATTTGCAGGGGTCATTTCGTAGAAAAAGAGGCGCAGGAGCTCATTAGCATAACTTATTTGCATATGCCACACACCCCTGACATCACCGGACGTGTGTCAGAAGGCAACATCCACCGCTCAGGCTCCACTGGACTTTTTTGGATTGCTAGCTATTGAGGGGAGGGGGAACGTGCCGTTCTGTCCGCGCAGAGGAGGGAGAGCTTGTACCTGAATAAAACTTGGTCTTAAAGGTGCCACTGGACTGTTTTGGATTGCTAGCTATGGGGGGGGGGAGCGTGCAGATCTGTCCTCACAGAGGAGGGAGAGCTTGTACCTAAATAAAACTTGGTCTTAAAGGTGCCACTGAACTGTTTTGGACCGGGGGGCTGGGGGGTGTTCTGCAATTTACCTGGCTGCTTCTTGCTTTGACTGAGGGCTGCTGGGAGCAGGGGGTGGGGCTTGTTGCATGTGCCCGCCCCCTGGGCTCTTTACTGCTGCAGCTCCGCTCCTCTGCGCTCCTGCAGGAAATGACCCCTGTGCATTTGTAAAACTAAGATTTCCAGGCAGTTTGCATGGACAGCTACCAAGATTCACTCCCGAGGTTTTTTCCCCCTCATGCCTTTTTAGATCCTGGCAGCAGGTTCCTGTTTACTAAATCAAGCTGAATTTCCCCTCCACCCCCACCCCAGGCCAAAATTCCAAGCGCAGAAGAGCAGATTTAGTAAGAACTGCCTTCTCTTAGTGGCTCAAGAAAGTCTTTGATTTCTGGATTAAATGTGGCTTACATTTTGGCCACAATGCAGTATGCAACAATATACTTTGGATAGCTTCCCTATCTCTTGTCCGTGTAATTCTGGATTCATAAGGGGATGCCGAATCTTGTACCTGAAGGACGGAGAAACTGCTGGCAGGAATTTTGTGTTTCACTGTGTAACCTTTAACAGGGTCAGAAGGGTGTAAGGCCACTGAAGTCACCGGCTGAGAAGTCAATGGGCTTAGAATCCTAACTCTGTTTGGGATTGCATTGTTGATTACGGTCACCAGCCAGCCAGCATGGTTTAGTGGTCAGAGTGTCGGTCGGACTAGGGTTTGGGAGGTTCGAATCCCCACTTTGCCATGGAAGGTTGCTGGGTAACTAACCCTCTGAATCCCAGAGCCAGGAGGCAACATCAAGGAAAGGCCTCGGCCTCTCTGCTCTGTTGTTGGCCCTCCAGAGGAACTGGCTGGCCACTGTGTGAGGCAGGATGCTGGACTAGAGGGACCACTGGTCTGATCCAGAAGGGCTCTTCTGATGTTCTTATGAAGACCTCGGCCTCTCTGCCCTGTTGTTGGCCCTCCAGAGAAACTAGTTGGCCACTGTGTGAGACAGGATGCTGGACTAGATGGACCACTGGCCTGATCTAGCAGGGCTCTTCTGATGTTCTTATGAAGACCTCGGCCTCTCTGCCCTGTTGTTGGCCCTCCAGAGAAACTAGTTGGCCACTGTGTGAGACAGGATGCTGGACTAGATGGACCACTGGCCTGATCTAGCAGGGCTCTTCTGATGTTCTTATGAAGACCTCGGCCTCTCTGCCCTGTTGTTGGCCCTCCAGAGAAACTAGTTGGCCACTGTGTGAGACAGGATGCTGGACTAGATGGACCACTGGCCTGATCTAGCAGGGCTCTTCTGATGTTCTTATGAAGACCTCGGCCTCTCTGCCCTGTTGTTGGCCCTCCAGAGAAACTAGTTGGCCACTGTGTGAGACAGGATGCTGGACTAGATGGACCACTGGCCTGATCTAGCAGGGCTCTTCTGATGTTCTTATGAAGACCTCGGCCTCTCTGCCCTGTTGTTGGCCCTCCAGAGAAACTAGTTGGCCACTGTGTGAGACAGGATGCTGGACTAGATGGACCACTGGCCTGATCTAGCAGGGCTCTTCTGATGTTCTTATGAAGACCTCGGCCTCTCTGCCCTGTTGTTGGCCCTCCAGAGAAACTAGTTGGCCACTGTGTGAGACAGGATGCTGGACTAGATGGACCACTGGCCTGATCTAGCAGGGCTCTTCTGATGTTCTTATGAAGACCTCGGCCTCTCTGCCCTGTTGTTGGCCCTCCAGAGAAACTAGTTGGCCACTGTGTGAGACAGGATGCTGGACTAGATGGACCACTGGCCTGATCTAGCAGGGCTCTTCTGATGTTCTTATGAAGACCTCGGCCTCTCTGCCCTGTTGTTGGCCCTCCAGAGAAACTAGTTGGCCACTGTGTGAGACAGGATGCTGGACTAGATGGACCACTGGCCTGATCTAGCAGGGCTCTTCTGATGTTCTTATGAAGACCTCGGCCTCTCTGCCCTGTTGTTGGCCCTCCAGAGAAACTAGTTGGCCACTGTGTGAGACAGGATGCTGGACTAGATGGACCACTGGCCTGATCTAGCAGGGCTCTTCTGATGTTCTTATGAAGACCTCGGCCTCTCTGCCCTGTTGTTGGCCCTCCAGAGAAACTAGTTGGCCACTGTGTGAGACAGGATGCTGGACTAGATGGACCACTGGCCTGATCCAGCAGGGCTGTTCTTATGACTTTATGACCTTGGGCCGGTCACACGCCCTTAGCCTAACTTACCTCAGTGGCATCAACTACACAATCTCTGGCTCTTACAGCTCCTTCTCCTCCTCCTCTACATGGAGGAGTGCAGAATCAAACCCAGCTCTCCAGACCATAGTCCGCTTTCTTAACCACTACACTAAACTGTCTCCCTGTAGTCCCTCCCCTCCCCAAACCCCACCTCAGGCCCCACTCCCAAATCTCCAGAGATTTCCCAACCTGGAGCTGTCGACCCTAGCTAAAAGATCTAGCCCCTCCCTTTAAACCAGTTCCCCCGCAAGAAAGGGCCGCTTCGGAGGGCGGACTAGATGCCATCACATCCTAGCCGAGCCCCCCCCCTCCCGAATGCGCCGTTTCCAAACCTCCGGGAATATCCCAAACTGGACTTGGTAACCCCTAGACCTGGGGCAGGGTGGGTGGGTGTGGCTTGGGGCAAAGGGGTGGGGCCTGACACGGCTGGTGGCAGAAGTTTGAGACCCGTTATTTTGGAAGGCCGTGGCTTTCCCCCTGTGCGAAAGCCAGGCTGGGTGGCTTTCAAAAAGTCAAGACCCGTTTCCTGCAAAACCATGGTGTGTGTGTGGTGTTGTTTTTTTTTAATGCAGTGTGTACAGAACAAAAAGCCCGTTGTCCGCTGTGTACAAGAGTCGGTGAGTGTTTTATTCCGCTCCTTCCCCCCCCCCTGTTGTGGGAGTTATTTCCTGTTGTTGACTCCAGTTCTTTATTTAGATCCACCTTAGCCACTCAGCAACTGCTAGCTGGGGTGGGGTGGAGGGGTAAGCAGGGAAAAGGGGTAGCCCAATTAGGACATCCAAAGTCTCCTTTTCAAACAGATATCCAGATTTCTGGGCTTTAAGGGGGCGGGGAGAAAAACCCAAGAGAGAACTTTGAACTTCCGACTGCCGGGAGAGAAAAAAACGCTTTGCATCTGACAGCAAATGCGTTTCCTTCTGAGCAGGCCCACCCACGCCGGGCGAGCGAGTCGTGTGATGTTCAAGAGGGTGCCCGTTCAGCTTCTGCAAGGCGGAGGAGAAAAGAATCAGTTTTTTTTTTTAAAGTGGGTCTTTCTTGTTCTTCTAAAAAAAAAAATGGCATCAAAGCAACAACAACAAGGAAACCCAATCCCAAAAAAACCTTGGGTTTCCCTAGCTGTTATAAATAAGCTGTCTGGGGAAAAGAAGAAGAAGAAGAAGAAAGGACTGTCAAAGCGTGCATTCTGTGATTGTGGAGGCAGCAGCGCTTTCCGGCTGACGCCGGGGCTTTCTTCGGCTGCAAATCTCTCTCCAAGTGCTTTTAGCCTCCAAACGACGGGCGGAGGGTTGGAGGGTTTCCTTCAGCAGCAGCTGCCAGCAGGCAGAGGGCTTTCCAAAAAGGGGGCCGTGGAGAGCAGGCACACTTAACCCCAGCTGGGAAAATGAACTCCTTTTGCTTCTCCCCAGGGTTTAAGGTAAAGGTAAAGGTTCCCTTGCTCGAAAGCCAGTCGAGTCCGACTCTGGGGTTGCGGTGCTCATCTCCGTTTCCAAGCCAAAGAGCCAGCGCTGTCCGAAGACGTTTCCGTGGTCATGTGGCCGGCATGACTAAACACCAAGGCGCACAGAACGCTCTTACCTTCCCACCGAAGTGGTACCTATTTTGACCCAGAGTTAAATCCTTGTGATGGAAGGGAGGAGAAGGATGATGATGATGAGGAGATTGGATTTATACCCCGCCCTTCACTACCCAAAAGAGTCTCAGGGTGCGGTCAGACGGCGTCCTTGGAGCGGTTTAAATTGCTCCGGCCCCGATGCGTTTTTTTTAACCTGGAGAATTGCGATCACACTCACCTCCTTGCTCCGGATCGCTGCGCAGCCCCATCGCTCCCCGCCGTCCACACGCGGGAGCATGTGTCGGTGTTGTTTCCCCCCTCTCAGTTTGGGCATGCGCACAGGCGGCCGTCTGTAGAACTAACATTTTCGCGCGTGCGCAGAACAGCGATTTCCACTTCAACCCGACTGCTGTGACACTTCCCTTTAAACTTTAAAGGAACACTTCCCTTTAAACGTTTACCCCGAAAATGGTGTCCGCGAGATCCCGAACTCATCTAAACGCTAAAACTAGGCACTGTTTAAACATTGTTTTTAATAACACGGTGGCGGAGCTCCACCTATGCGCACACCGCCAACGCTTGGGAAAAAATGGTGGGCGAAAAGCGGAAGCCTTGGGCAGCTTTCGAGCGGGGAGGGGGTTTAAACCGGAAGTGGCTCGACACCGGAGGAGCGATCACACAGGGGGGAAATGCGGCTGGAACCGGAGAATCAGGAAAACACCACGGGGACCTGGTATCAAAATACTCCAGATGTTGACTGTGTGATCGTGCAGATAAAATCCGTTTCTGAGGCGGGCCGAAAGCGGACTAAAGGGCCCACACCCAATGTTCGGCTTACAAATTCCTTTCCCTTCCCCTCCCCACAACAGACACCCTGTGAGCAATGCTCCCTCTGAGCTGTGGAGTCTTGTGAGCAAAAATTCTACTTTGTGAGCTCCTGGCATTAAAGTTGTGAGCGTGCGATTTGGCTCCTACATAAATTAGTTTGCTCTGGAGCCCATCCTTCCTGAGCTAAGGCAAAAATGTGCAAGCCAGAGGCTAAAAAAGCTGTGAGCTAGCTCACACTAACTCAGCTTAGAGGGAACACTGCCTGTGAGGTAGGCGGTGCTGAGAGAGCTCTGACAGAAACTGTCCTTGAGGGAGAACAGCTCTGACAGAACTATGGCTTGCCCAAGGTCGTCCAGCAGGTGCGAGTGGAGGAGTGGGGAATCAAACCCGGTTTAAAGACCCTTCCAAAGGGCCTGTTTGCACAGGCAGGCGGCTGGTTTCCATTTTTTATTGATTTACTTTATTCCCATCCCTCCTTTCTCCTCAAAGAGGCGTACATCAGCTTACAGTTCTTTCGCCTCCGGCTCACACATTTTTGCCTTCGCTCAGGAAGGTTGGGCTCCAGAGCAAACTGATCTCTTCAGTAGCCTGATCGAGTAGCCCAATCGCTCGCTCACAACTTGAATGCCGGTAGCGCACAAAGTCGAATTTCTGCTCTCAGGACTCACAGCTTAGCGGGAGCACTGGTTACTACGTTTATTCATTTCCTTGATGCCTTGTCTTTGTACCCACGAAATCTCCCAAAATGCAAGTCATTTGACCGGACGGGAGGCACTCGTGTTCATATGAAGAAATGCGGTTTTGAATGGGAGGGGCCGTGGCTCAGTGGTAGGACACCTGCTTGGCATGTAGAAGGTCCCGGGTTCAGTCTCCACCATCTCCATTTATTTATTTATTTGCATTTTTACCCCGCCCTCCCCGCGAACGGGCTCAGGGCGGCTTACACAAGGGCATAAGCCCATACATAAAACCAGGGCTATTTTTGGACAGGAACGCACAGGAACGGAGTTCCGGCTGGCCCCCAAGTTGGCCACGCCCAGCAGGAACTCATTAGCATAATAAACCACACCCAATAGCAGAAACTCATTAGGATTGGCTACATTAGGGGTGTGTGGCCTAACATGCAAAGGAGTTCCTGCAACAAGAAAAGCCCTGGGTTTTGACAACAAACAAGGTAAACAGAATAAGAAGCAAAAGGTGGGTGTGGCTGGATGAGCACACTTCTGGTAACATGGGGGTGCGGCCTAATGTGCTAATGAGCTGTTCTGTCAGGGGTGTGGCCTAATATGCTAACGAGTTCCTGCTGTTGGGTGTGGCCTATTATGCTAATGAGTTCCTGCTGGGCTTTTTCTACAAAAAGAGCCCTGCATAAAACAATATAAAACAGTAAGAGCCATTAAATCACAACAAACAGATAAAGGGCTCCACACAGACAAGATGGTCTCTGAGGATGGTAACGATCATTTCCTTCGGTGAAATTGTCCTGTCGATGGTCCAAGCCAGTCCAGCAGCATCGGTGCCATGCAAATTTATGGCCGTTCTTCCGGGGACCACTCCCAACCCCGTTGTTTCAGTGGTGGTAGTGGTAGAAGTGGCGGCTCCTATATAAAAGGACTGGCGGAAGAGCTCCGTCTTGCAGGCCCTGCGGAACAGCACAAGGTCCCGCAGGGCCCTGATCTCCTCCGGGAGCTCGTTCCACCAGGTGGGGGCCGCCACTGAGAAGGATCTGGCCCTGGTGGCAGCAAGCTTTACCTCCCGGGGACCTGGAATCACCAGGCGATGTTGCGTCCCCGACCGAAGTGCTCTTGGGGGTATGTATGGGGAAAGGCAGTCCCTCAGGTAGGTCGGACCAGGTAGCAGGTGCTGGGAAAGACCTCCGCCTGAGACCCGGGAGTGCTGCTGCCAGTCTGAGTAGGCAATACCGACCTTGATGGACCAAGGGTCTGATTCAATATAAGGCAGCTTCATGTGTTGAAGTATCATTATTTTCGGGAGGGGCTCTGGGGCTCAGCGGTAGAGCATCTCCTTGGCATGCCGAAGGTCTCAGGTTCAATCCCTGGCACCTCCAGTTTTATTTATTTGTTTAGTTATTTAATGTATGCCCTGCCGTATCCCACGAGTGGGCTCAGGGGATAGAATATAAAACCCATAACAATAAAGCCATAAAACAATGGCACAATGCACAGTAACAAAAGCCCGTGCCTCGTGTCAGGCAGAGATAGGTACCTCAGGAAAGGTCAGGTACTCGGTGATACTCAGCCTAGAAAGTTGAAATTTGCCATTACTACGACTGTAGCACTATTGGGTGCCTGTTGTTGTTCAGTCGCACAGTCGAGTCCGACTCTTTGCGACCCCATGGACCAGATCACGCCAGGCCTTCCGGTCTTCATGTTCGTTGCATCTATGACACCGTCTGACCATCTCATCCTTTGCCGTCCCCGTCTTCTTTGACCTTCAGTCTTTCCCAGCATCAGGGTCTTCTCCAGTGAGTGCTCCCTTCTCATTGGGTGGCCAAAGTATTTGAGCTTCAGTTTCATTATCTGGCCTACACAGGAGTAAGTCTCCCTGAGGAGCTGCGGTGACTCAAGTGGTTAAGACGCTGAACTGCAGGCCGGAAGGTCAGTAGTTCAGCAGTTCGAGACCCGAGTGCCACGTGGCGGAGTGAGCTTCTGTTTCTGGCCCCAGCTCCTGCCAACCTAGCAGTTCGAAAGCAAGAAACTGCAAATAGATAAATAGGGACCGCTTCGGTGGGAAGGTAACAGTGTTCCATGTGCCTCAGCATCTAGTCATGCCGGCCACATGACCACGGAAATGTCTACGGACAGCGCTGGCTCTTCGGCTTGGAAACGGAGATGAGCACCGCAACCCTAGAGTCGGATTCGACTGGCTTTCAAGCAAGGGAGACCTTTACCTTTACCTAAGTCTCCCTGAACAAAGCAGAATTTACTGTCTCCTTGCAGCAAATCTAATTCGGTTAAGAAGTAACGCTACTGCCTCCGGCTCACACATTTTTGTCTTCGCTCAGGAAGGAGGGCTCCAGAGCAAACTGATTTGTGCAGGAGCCAAATGGCTCGCTCACAACTTTAATGCCAGGAGCTCACAAATTAGGATTCTTGCTACAAAAACTCCACAGCTTAGAGGGAGCATATTTTAACCTTGCCATACTTTCTCTGCAGGCAGATCCATTCTACAGGAATGGTGTAAAAACATATCCTGTAATGCCTGGCCCTTAATTTTCCACTAAACCCCAGGTGCCTTAGGACAATAAAGCTTTAAGACCTCCCATAAAGTCGATTATTGGTCATTAATATCAAGACAAGTTGGAGAGTTCTTTGCCAAATGGTCTAGTAATGATTTTTTCATCAATCAAACAGACGATCTTGCAATTAAACTCAATTTTCAGGGAGAATGAGAGAGAGGAGAGCAGAAAAGGGCTTTAAAATATGAAATTCGGCGAGAAGTTAGTATAGTTTTTAGAAACTTGCAAAATGAAGTTGTTTCAGTCGGCAAGGAAGTCCGCGCACTTAACCACTACACCAAACTGGCTCTCAGTGGTGTAGAAGAAGAGATTGGATTTATACCCCGCCCTTCATTACCCAAAGGAGTCTCAGAGCGGCTTACAATCCCCTTCCCCCTCCCCTCCCCACAACAGACACCCTGTGAGCAATGTTCTTTCTAAACCAGGTGTGTCAAACTCATTTGTTATGAGGGCCGGATCTGACATAAATGAGACCTTGTCGTGCCGGGCCATGTGTGTCATATAAACTTTATAGAGGACACAAACACAAAGGGGTTTTTTTAACTTAAAAATAAAAACATGCTTAAAACATTAGCACTCTTGGCAATATTTTGTTTATTTAAAAGTGTCTGATAACTGACCCCTCTTGCTCTGAATTATTGCATCAAAATGTCTGTGCTGTTGCAATCTTGAGTACGCTGTTCAGGTGTGCATCTGTAAGCCGCAAACCTGCAATGACGCGGCAGCAGCAGAACTGGAAGGAGAAGCCGAAGACAGCCAGTTCTACAGTGGGCCTGATAGAAGCCCTACCTAAGGGACCGCCTCTCCCCGTACATTCCTCCAAGAGCACTGCGATCGGGGAATTTCCATCGCCTGGAAGTTCCAGGCCCCCGGGAAGTGAAGTTGACCCAAACCAGGGCTAGGGCATTCTCGGTGGCGGCTCCCACCTGGTGGAATGAGCTCCCGGAGGAGATCCGGGCCCTGCGGGACCTAGTGCAGTTCCGCAGGGCCTGCAAGACGGAGCTCTTCCGCCAGGCCTTTGAGGGGGAGCCGCCGTCGCCACTATTCCACCAATGATATTCTAACCATCTAGGTGTCGCCCAATAGAGCTGGGGAAACATTCTTCCTGGCGCTCCCGCTGTGAAGAACTTGGCCGCCAGTGTGGGACGTCGCCCATCTTGGATTTTATGTAAATTATCAAAGCACCAAATTTTATGTCAAGATATTGTGTTTTATTATGCTGTTGTTCGTTTGCATATTTTAACTTCGGCATGGCCGTTTGTTAGCCGCCCAGAGCTGTATATTGGATGGGGCGGGATATAAATCCCAAAAATAAAATAAAATAAAAAAATAAAAATAAATGAAACCTGCTCTAAGCTGTCGAGTCATGTGAGCAAAAATTCTACTTTGTGGGTGAGCGATTTGGCTACTGCATAAATCAGTTTGCTCTGGAGCCATCCTTCCTGAGCTAAGACAAAAAAAGTGTGAGCTGGAGGCTAAAAATCTGTGAGCCAGCTCACACTAACTTAGCTTAGAGGGAACAGTGCCTGTGAGGTAGGTGGGGCCGAGAGCTCTGAGAGAACTGCCTTTGAGAGAACAGCTCTGAAAGAACTTGTGACTGACCCACGGTCACACCAGCAGCTGCATGTGGAGGAGTAGAGACTCAAACCTGGTTCTCCCAGATTGGAGTCCACACTCCTAAGCACAACATCAGACCACTGTGGATGAGTTGGGGGCCGAGGTCAGAAGAGGGCCTTATTTCAGGGAGGTTGTGGGCTAAGAATTAGATCTCCCAACCTCCAGAGACCAGTTTCCGTGAATGGTTGCTTGGGAAGGTGGGCTCTATGGCATGATACTCCACTGAGGTCTCTTCCCCTCCCCAAACCTGTCCTCTCCAGCCTTCACCCCCCCAAAAAAATCTCCAGGAATTCCCCAGCCCACTTAGAATAGCGGTCACGACTGGTCCAGCCACAATGGCCTTCCCTCTTACGGGCAGGGTTTAAAAAACAAAACACCATTACGCAATGTTGTTAAAGAAGACAAACCCCTTCATGGGTTAGGCGGGCCTCGTTTACCTCTCGCGTCGGCAGACCGCCACGGAATTAAGCCTCCTTCGCTGGTCGATTCCGTGTATTGTTTTTCGTTTTAACTTGTGAGGCACTTTGGAAACTCCTTGACCCCCTCCCACCCCCCAAATTCTGGCTGGCTTGTAAAGACACCGCGGTGGCTATTTCAGATGAGGCAGGCAGGGAGGTTTTGCCGATCTGTGCCGGGGTAGGTGGGAGAGAAGGAAATATGCTTGGGCACATTCTTGAACAGAGGGGTGAGGATGATAGGTCTTGTGGGGTTTTCTTCTTCCTTATCGTTTTTCTGTCCGTCTGTCTCTGTCTTCCTTCCTTCCTTCTTTCACTCCTTCCTTCCTTCCTATAATTTTTCTGTCCATCTGTCTCTGTCTTCCTTACTTCTTTCTCTCCTTCCTCCCCCTATTTTTCCTTCCTTCCTTCCTTCCTTCCTTCCTTCCTTCCTTCCTTCCTTCCTTCCTTCCTTCCTTCCTTTTTCTGTCTGTCTCTGTCTTCCTTACTTCTTTCTCTCCTCTCTCCCCATCTGTTTCCTTCCCTCCCTCCCTCCCTCCCAAAATTTACAAGCAGCCTCTCTTCCTTATCACATCTCAAGTTGACTTGTGATATAAATCAAAAGACCGAAAAACGGAGTACATAAAAACATTAAAAAGCAAAATTTTCAGAACCACAAATCTAGGACTGCTGTAGAGGACAAAGAGTCCGACTAGGATCTGGGAGACCCAGGTTCGAATGCCTGCAGTGCCATGGGATCTCGCTGGGTGACCTTGGGCCGGTCACACCCCCTCCGCCTCCCCTACCTCGCAGGGTTGTTGTGCAGCTAAAACGGAGGCCGCTCTGGGGGCCCCTTGGGGAGAACGGCAGGCTGTGAACGAAGTAAAGAGGTGATTTCTTTTCTTTCTTTCCAAAGGACAAACCAGATTCATGCGTGTCCAGTGCAATGTTCCCTCTAAGCCGTGGAGTCTTGTGAGCAAAAATCCTTCTTTGCGAGCTCCTGGCATTAAAGTGGTGAGCGAGCCATTTGGCTGCTGCATAAACTAGTTTGCTCCGGAGCCCTCCTTCCTGAGCGAAGGCAAAAATGTGTGAGCCGGAGGCTAAAAAACTGTGAGCTAGCTCACACTAACTCAGCTTAGAGGGAACACTGGTCCATTGTTCACACACAGAGAGAGAGAGAGAGAAAGAGAGAGAGAGAGAGGCTCTTGTTAGCAACGCTGGTCCGATTGGCGAGGAAGATGGGACGGGAATAAAGTCGGTGAGCAAATAAATAATTTTTTTTGTTTCCAGAGGACGAGCCAGATCCATGTGGAGCCAATGCACACACACACAGAGAGCAAGAGTGAGAGCGCGCATCACCAATGCATGTTCCCTCTCTTGTGCAATCGGCACCACTCACCTACACAGGAGGAGGAGGAAGAAAGAAAACAAACCTTGGGTCTCCTGGCCGGGGCGAGGAAGAGTCCAGCAGGCAAGTTGAGTGACAGCCACAGGATTCCCCCTCCCCCTGGGCTGTACACATGCCAGGCAGGGAGGACCATCCCTCCCGCCCCTTTGCCAACCCCCCCCCCCGCAGGGCGGGGGGGCTCTCCGCCTGTTGTTCCTCCAGCCTGCAGGCCTGGTTCCCTTGGGACTTGTTGACCAGTTTGAAGTTGTCGAATCGCTGGCATGCCCGGCATAGTTCTTTGCTCCGCTCCCCCGTGCAGACCCAGCGCCTGCGTCTCCCCAGAACCGTACAACTCGACCCGTGCGCGTGCAAACAGGGGGACGCGTCCTAACAATGGGTTGAAGAGGATAACAAATAAAATATGTCGACGTACAACCAATCTGGAAGGAAACAAGAACTTTCTTTCTAATCGTACGCAAAAGACTGACACAGAAGTACCAGGTGGAACATAGAAAATACATAGTTAAATATTGTAGGGTAGTGATGGGGAACCTTTTAGAGACTGAGTGCCCAAACTGCGACCCAAAACCCACTTATTCATCACAAAGTGCCAACACGGCAGTTTAATCCGAATACTGAGGTTTTACTTTAGAAAAAACAACTCATACATTAACTTAAGATGGCCCAAACAAAGTAAGGAAAGCAATCCCAAATGCTTTGATTTACTTAAAATTATTTGGCAGAGAATTCGACACTTTAATGACGGTCTGGGCCTGGCTGGGGCGATGGCACGCGTGCCCACAGAGAGGGCTCTGAGTGCCACCTCTGGCACCCATGCCATAGGTTCACCACTACTGTTGTAGGAGGTACTTTAAATAGACCATTTAATGATGTAACGGAACCCCCAATTTATGTATGCCTGTTTGTTGGTTTGTATTTCTTTTCTATAAAAAAAATTTTTTTTAAGGAAAAGGGGGAACGCATGTGAAAAGGGGGACACGTGTCGGGCGTTGCTCTCTTCCCTGGCACGGTTGCTGCCCTGCCCTCCTTGGAAAGCGCCGTGGCCGGGCTGCGGGTTCGAGTTTCGGCAGCTCTGGGTTGAGAGGCAACTGCTGCTGCCTTTAGCGGAGCAGCTGCTGGTTCGAATTAACAGGATTTGACCCCATGCCTCCCTCCATGCCACGCAGCTTCTAGACCTAGGATATCCTAGCAAACCTCGTGGCAGACACCCTTCCCTTCACTACCTCGCGGTTCTCTAGATGAGGTCGGATCCCTCCAAGCTTGGAGCTGGTTCAGAAAGGGCTCTGGGTGCCAAGTAGTGACACTTGAGAAGTTCTCTCGCAGGGTGTTGGCACTTTCTCCCGTCAAGCTGCCTTACACTGAAGCAGGTCCCCGGTCCATCAAGGCCAGTATTGTCTGCTGAGACAGGCAGTCGCTCTCCAGGGTCTCAGCCAGAGGTTTTCCATATCACCGACAACCTTACCCTTTCAGCTGGAGATGCCGGGGATTGAACTTGGGACCTTCAGCATGCCAAGCAGATAATATTTGAACATATGAAGCCGCCTTCTCCTGAATCACTGTCCGGATTGCCTACTCAAACTGGCAGCCGCTCTCCAGGGTCTCAGGCAGAGGTCTCTCCCATCCCCTCCTGCCTGGTCCTTTCAACTGGAGATGCCGGGGATTGAACTTGGGACCTTCAGCATGCCAAGCAGATAATATTTGAACATATGAAGCCGCCTTCTCCTGAATCACTGTCCGGATTGCCTACTCAAACTGGCAGCCGCTCTCCAGGGTCTCAGGCAGAGGTCTCTCCCATCCCCTCCTGCCTGGTCCTTTCAACTGGAGATGCCGGGGATTGAACTTGGGACCTTCAGCATGCCAAGCAGATAATATTTGAACATATGAAGCCGCCTTCTCCTGAATCACTGTCCGGATTGCCTACTCAAACTGGCAGCCGCTCTCCAGGGTCTCAGGCAGAGGTCTCTCCCATCCCCTCCTGCCTGGTCCTTTCAACTGGAGATGCCGGGGATTGAACCCAGGAACTTCTGCATGCCAAGCTGATGCTCTGCCACTGAGCCACAGCCCCACTTCATGGCTCTCCAGGGTCTCAGGCAGAGGGCTTTCCCATCACCTCCTGCCTGGTCCGTTCAACTGGAGAAGCCGGGGATTGAACCTGGGACCTTCTGCATGCCAAGCTGATGCTCTGCCACTGAGCCACAGCCCCACTTCATGGCTCTCCAGGGTCTCAGGCAGAGGGCTTTCCCATCACCTCCTGCCTGGTCCTTTCAACTGGAGACGCCGGGGATTGAACCAGGAACCTTCTGCCTGCCAAGCAGATGTATACATGAGGCTGCCTTATACCGAATCGACCCTTGGTCCATAACAGTCAGTATCGCCGGCTCAAACCAACAGCAGCTCTCCACGGTCTCAGGTGAAGGTCTTTCCCATCACCTACCATCTGGTCCTTTCAACTGGAGATGCCAGAGATTGAACCTGCGTGCCAAGCAGATGCTCTGCCACTGAGCCAGGAGCCCTCCCTTACTGGCCGTCAGTAACACAGCCAATGTGGGGTAGTGCAATGCTCCCTCTAAGCTGTGGAGTCTTGCAAGTAAAAATTCTACTTCGTGAGCTGCTGGCATTAAAGTTGTGAGCGAGCGATTTGGCTTCTGCATCAATTAGTTTGCTCTGGAGCCCTCCTTCCTGAGCTAAGACAAAAATGTGTGAGCCGGAGGCTAAAAAACTGTGAGCAAGCTCACACTAACTCAGCTTAGAGGGAACACTGGAGAGTCAGACGAGGAGACCTGGGTTCGAATCCCAGCTTTAAGCATGGAAGTTTGCTGGGTGTCTTTGGGCCAGCTGCCCCCTCTCAGCCTCACCTACCTCACAGGGCTGTCGTGAGGATAAAATAGAGGAGAGAACCAGAGGGGCCGCTTTGGGACCCCATGGGGGGGGGAGGCAGCAGGGTATCACTGAAACAAAATGGCGTGCCACTGGACAAACACAGAGTGCCATTCCACCACTCACACCACCACCAATACACAGAACTCAAAAGGACGCCTTTTTGCCTAACACAGAGGGAGGTCCCTGGGTGTCCAACTACTTTGGGCTTTGGAGTAACATTTGGGATGTAACCTAATTCGAACTCGTCACTGGCCATGTGAAGACTGCGATCCCCCCCCATACGCAGTGGAATCGGAGAGCCCATCTGGTGTAAGGATTGAGAGTGTCAGGCTAGTGTCTGGGAGACCCAGGTTCGAATCGCCACTTGTCGCCATGGAAGCTTGCTGGGTGACCTTGGGCCAGTCACCCTTTTCCAGCCCAGCCTACCTCACGGGGTTGTTGTGAGGAGAAAATAGAGTAAAGGAGAAGGATGTAAGCTGCCGTGGGTCCCCACCAGGTAGAAAGGCGAGTATTGAATAATAACGTTTTGGAAGAGATTGGATTTATACTCTGCCCTTCACTACCTGAAGGAGTCTCAGACCGGCTTACAGTCTCCTTTCCCTTCCCCGCCCTACAACAGACACCCCGTGAGGCAGATGGGGCTGAGAGAGCTCTTTCGAGGACTGCCCTTGAGAGAACAGGTGACTGACCCAAGGTCACACCAGCAGCTGCCTGTGGAGGAGTGGGGGAATCAAACCCGGTTCTCCCAGATTAGAGTCCGCGCTCCTAACCACACCAAAAAGCATGCCACTGGGCATGTGAAGAATGCAACACACACACCCAATACACGTTTGGGAAGCAAAAACAGCCAGGTCGGAGTCCAGTAGCACCTTAGAAACCCACAAGATTTTCAGGGTATAAGCTTTTCGGTGCCAAAGCTCCTTTACGTTACTCAATTTTTGGCCCTATATACCATTAATGAGACAATCAACCGGACTAACCTCTGGTGCTCCTAGCAGCAAAGAACCTGTTAGCTCAAAAATGGAAACGGAACAAAATCCCTGCATTAAAACAATGGGTCTCTAAAGGACAGAACTGTAACTCGGTTGAGTCTATCTGAAACGCCTACAAAGAGTAACGCCTTTCTTGAAAAATGGTTTCCCTTTATTGGGTAAGTTTCCTCAAACCTAAAAAGATTTGTATGAACTACCTGAGAAATACATGGACTCTGTATTTTATTAGACTGGGTTAGTGTGAGCTAGCTCACAGTTTCTTAGCCTCCAGCTCATAAATCTTTGTCTCCGCTCAGGAAGGAGGGCTCCAGAGCAAACTAATTTACGCAGTAGCCAAATCGCTTGCTCACAACTTTAATGCCAGCGGCTCACAAAGCAGAGGTTTTGCTCACAAGACTCCACAGCTTAGAGAGAGTATTGGACTGGATGTTGCCTTATTGGATCCAATTGGGTAAGTTTCCTCAAACCTAAAAAGATTTGTATAAACTACCTGAGAAATATGTTGTCCTGAGACAACACCTGAGAAATATATGGACTTTGTATTTTATTAGACTGAATGTTGCCTTGTTGGATCCAATATTAATCTTGGTAATAGGTGGGCTATAGTATATTTTTTTTGCTGTTTAAATACTTTTTGTCGTTTTAAAAAATTATTATGAGTACTGTTCTGGCTGTTGTTCTCTTGTTATAAATGAGCTGTTTTCGTTTTTTTGGTTTGCTTAATAATAATAAAAAATAAGTTTAAAAAAAAAGTCAACTTACTTTTGGGAGGTAAAACAAAGTTTGAGTCCAGCGGCACCTTGAAGACCAACAAAATTAAACAACAAGCTAAAGTTATCAGGTTTTGCCTTGCATGTCTTAAAACAGGGGTGTCGAACTCATTTGTAACGAGGGCCGGATCTGACATAAATGAGGCCTTGTTGGGCCAGGCCGTGTGTGTCATAAAATGTAAGGCCAAGTAGCGGAGATATAAACTTTAATAAAGGACACAAACACAAAGGTGTGTTTTTTTAAACTTAAAATAAAATCGTGCTTAAATCATTAGCACTCTTGCAGTACTTTGTTTATTTAACCGTGTCTGATAACCAGCACCTCTTGCTCTGGATTATTGCATCAAGATGTCTGTGCTGTTGCAATCTTGAGTATGCTGTTCAGGTGTTCATCTGTCAGCTGCGAACCTACGATGAAGCAGAGGTTTTGCTCACAAGACTCCACAGCTTAGAGGGAGTATTGGACTGGATGTTGCCTTATTGGATCCAATTGGGTAAGTTTCCTCAAACCTAAAAAGATTTCTATAAACTATTTGAGAAATATGTTGTCCTGAGACAACACCTGAGAAACATATGGACTTTGTATTTTATTAGACTAGATGTTGCCTTGTTGGATCCAATATTAACCTTGGTAATAGGTGGCCTATAGTATGAATTTTTTGCTGTTTAAATACTTATCGTCGTTTTAAAAAATTATTATGAGTACGGTTCTGGCTATTGTTCTCTTGTTATAAAAAAGGCAACTTACCTTTGGGAGGTAAAACAAAGTTTGAGTCCAGGCACGGGACTCAAACTTCGATCTGCTGCATCAGACCAACACAGCTAACACCTGGATTAACTCGCAGGCTCGCCGTAAGTCTCGAAACGACTTGGTGGACCCCTTAACACCCACCCACGGGCACCTTAGGGACCTTGCAAAGCACTTCCCATTCCGGCGGGCGAATTTCACTTTAACCTTCACTTTGGGGCACCCGGTTGCTTCCTTGCCTCCGCCTTGAAGAGTCCCCTGGCCTTGTGTGTTCGTCCGTCCCCACAAAGCCTTTGTGTTCCCTTCCCCAAGTAGGGTCGACAAATCGAAGCTGGGAAGCCGGAGCTTGGGAAGAGCAGGGAGTCCGGTGTTCCCCCTAAGCCGAGTTAGTGTGAGCCAGCTCATGTTTTTTTAGCATCCAGCTCACACGTTCTTGTCTCAGCCCAGGAAGGGATGGCTCCAGAGCGAAGTAATTTTATGCAGGAGCCACATCGCTCACTCACAACTTTAATGCCAGCGGCTCATGGAGTCGGAGTTTTGCTCACAAGACTCCACAGCTCAGAGGGAGCATTGGTCTGGGACCTCGGTGAACATAAGAACATCAGAGACGCCAATGTTGGATCAGGCCAAAGGCCCATCCAGTCCAACACTCTGTGTCAAACAGTGGCCGAAAATCCCAGGTGCCATCAGGAGGTCCAGCAGTGGGGCCAGGACACCAGAAGCCCTCCCACTCTTGCCCCCCCCAAGCAGCAAGAATACAGAGCATCACTTGCCCCAGACTGAGAGTTCCTATCTATACCTTGTGGCTCATAGCCACTGATGGACCTCTGCTAGCATCAGACCAACACAGCTGAACACCTGGATTAATTCGCAGGCTCGCCGTAAATCTCAAGCGACTTGGTGGACCCCTTAACACCCACCCACGGGCACCTTAGGGACCTTGCAAAGCACTTCCCATTCCGGCGGGCGAATTTCACTTTAACCTTCACTTTGGGGCACCCGGTTGCTTCCTTGCCTCCGCCTTGAAGAGTCCCCTGGCCTTGTGTGTTCGTCCGTCCCCACAAAGCCTTTGTGTTCCCTTCCCCAAGTAGGGTCGACAGATCGAAGCTGGGAAGCCGGAGCTTGGGAAGAGCAGGGAGTCCGGTGTTCCCCCTAAGCCGAGTTAGTGTGAGCCAGCTCATGTTTTTTTAGCATCCAGCTCACACGTTCTTGTCTCAGCCCAGGAAGGGATGGCTCCAGAGCGAAGTAATTTTATGCAGGAGCCACATCGCTCACTCACAACTTTAATGCCAGCGGCTCATGGAGTCGGAGTTTTGCTCACAAGACTCCACAGCTCAGAGGGAGCATTGGTCTGGGACCTCGGTGAACATAAGAACATCAGAGACGCCAATGTTGGATCAGGCCAAAGGCCCATCCAGTCCAACACTCTGTGTCAAACAGTGGCCGAAAATCCCAGGTATGAGGTAGCACCATTGATTTATACAGGGGCATTATGATATTGGCTGATCTGTTTTCAATCTGTTTCAGTGGGGCGCCATGCCATAGAGTCCCCCCCTCCAAAGCATCTTTTTCTCTCTCAAGGGGAATGGATCCCTGTAGTTTGGAGAGGAGCTGTAATCCTGGGGGGGGGGGGTCCCCAGCTTCCACCTAACTCTCCAGCAAGCCCACAGCTCAGGAACAGTGAAGATGAAGAGGAGGAGGAGGAGTCTCAGAGCGGCTTACAGTCTCCTTTCCCTTCCCCTCCCCACAACAGACACCCAGTGGGGTAGGCAGGGCTGAGAGAGCTCTGACAGAAACTGCTCTTTTTCAAGGACAGCTCTGACAGAACTGGGGCTTGCCCAAGGTCATCCAGCAGCTGCAAGCGGAGGAGTGGGGAATCAAACCCGGTTCTCCCAGATTAGAGTCCGCGCGTTTCACCACTACACCAAACAGAGCCCTGGTCTGCGTCCCCCTTCTAAAGTAGGGATGCCAGCCTTCTGGGCGGACCTCCAGAATCAGAGCTCATCTCCAGACCAATGCTCCCTCTGAGCTGTGGAGTCTTGTGAACAAAAATTCTACTTTGTGAGCTCCTGGCATTAAAGGTGTGAGCAGGCGATTTGGCAACGGCATCAATTAATCTGCCCTGGAGCCACCCTTCCTGAGCTGAGAGAAAAACAATGTGTGAGCTGGAGGCTAAAAAAACTCTGAGCTAGCTCACGCTAACTCAGCTTAGAGGGAACGCTGCTCCAGACCACACGGATGGGTTCCACTGGCATTGTACCCTACTGACGTCCCCGTCTTTCCCGGGCTCCGGCTCCAGTTCTCCAGGAGTTTCTCAAACTGGATCTGGAAAACCCTATCCCCCGCCAGTGGTGGTGGTGGGGGGAAGGACGACCGGACAACCCTATCCCAAAGTCTCCATCTGCCACCCCCCAAGACTCCCATCTCCTTCTTAGGGATGCCAGCCTCCAGGTGGGACCTGGGGATCCTCCCAGAACTACAGCTCATCTCCGGGCTACAGAGAAAACGGATGCTTTGGAGGGTGGACTCTGTGGCACCGTACCCCGCTGGGGTCCCTGTCCTCCCCGGGCTCCATCCTCAAACCTCCAGGCGTTTCCCAACCTGGATATGGCAACCCTGCCCCCACCCCCCACCACAATGGCCAGGGGGACCTGGCAACCCTATGCCACAGTCTCTGTGTCCCCCTCAAAGTCTCGGCATCCCACCACCACCACCTCTCTCCTGGCCTCCCCCCAAGCCTCTGTGTCGCCCCCCTCAAAGTTTCTGTATCCCACCTCCAAGCCTCCCCTGGCTCCCCAAAAGTCTCTGCATCCCCCCAGCGTCTCAGTATCCCACCCCCTGGCTTTCCCGAAGTCTCTGTATTCCACCCCCCCCCTAGAGCATCCCTGACAAGGGTTTGTCCAGCCTCTGCTTAAAGACTGCCAGTGAGGGGGGAGCTCACCACCTCCCTGGGCAGCCCATTCCACTCTCGCAAGGTGCCTGTTGTGGGGAGAGGAAAGGAAGCCACTTTGAGATGCCTTGAGGTCTATAAAGGTAAAGGTCTCCCTTGCTCGAAAGCCAGTCGAATCCGACTCTAGGGTTGCGGTGCTCATCTCCGTTTCAAAGCCGAAGAGCCAGCGCTGTCCGAAGACGTCTCCGTGGTCATGTGGCCGGCATGACTAAACACCAAGGCACACGGAACGCTGTTACCTTCCCACCAAAGCAGTACCTATTTATCTACTTGCAGTTTCTTGCTTTCGAACTGCTAGGTTGGCAGGAGCTGGGGCCAGAGATGGGAGCTCACTCCGTCATGCGGCACTCGTGCCTCGAACTGCTGAACTACCGACCTTCCACAGCCTGCAGTTCAG
>NW_015164220.1:67118-67775 GCF_001447785.1 Gekko japonicus
CCCAAAGGTCCCTGCGTGTCCCCCCCCCGTAGCTTCTGTGTCCCACCCCCAGGCATCCCCTTCCCGGCGCGCTTCTCCGGCAGCCCCGGCCGCTTTCGCCTTCGCCGCCCTCCCGGGACAAAAGGCGCCGGGCGAGCGCTCTCCGGGGCGGCTCCGCCTTCCCTCCGTCGGGGCTGACCCGTGGGAGGGAGAGGAGGAGGGAGAGGCTGGCTGGCTTGCGGCCTCCCCAGCCGGCCTGCCTTCTGCAGGAGCCGGGAGCAGCGGAGCGGTAGCCGCGGCCGCCAGGAGGAGGAGGAGGAGAAGGAGGCGGCGGCAGGCGGGCGGGCGGGCAGGCACCGAGGCGGGGCTTCCGACGTGAGCCAAAGGGCAAGGCGCTCGCCGGAGCTTCGCCTTGGCGTCACTCGCTCGCTCTCGCTGCAAACGCGGCCGCCCGCCCGTCCCCGCCTCCCTGCCTGCCTCCTCCATTGTATAATGCTTCGTGATCGCCGCAGCAGCTCCAGCGCCGCCGAGGCTTAAAATCCTCCTCCTCCTCCTCCTCCCGTCGCAAGCTGCATTCGCCTCTCTGCCCCCCCCCTCGCAGCCGCCGCCGCGCCAGCAGCCGCCCGATTTCCCCCACCCACTCCTCCTCCCCTCCATCCCGCCCCCCCCTTTCCCTTC
>NW_015164220.1:68494-83324 GCF_001447785.1 Gekko japonicus
GCACCAGCCCGGGTTTCTTTCCCCCCCCCCCCCCCCCCATATTGAATCCAAAGGCAGCAGATGGGCTCCGGGGTTTCTCCGAAGCAGGTGTGTGTGGGGGGTCTGGTGTGTGTCTTGCGAACTTCTGCACACGCTGTGGCTTCCCTTGCCTCCAAAAAGAGCCCCCTCCCTTTCCCAGCCCTGTTTACAACTTGGCTTTAATAGAGAGAGAAAAACTCTGGATAAGTTTCAGACTAGACAATCACCAAGAAGTAACCTGCAATGTTTTGCTTTTGGGAGGAGTGGGTTGTACGGTTTCTGAGGATTGGTTCTGGTTCTTGAGGGTCTTCTTTTGAAAGGAAGATTCCAAAGGGCCCCCCTCCCCTTATCTGTGCACGTTGGGGACCAGCGGAGTCGGTCTAGGGGTGTAGAGTTGTCCAACCTCTCTGGGCGACTCGGTTTTTCCATGCTTTGGTGCGCCTGCCTGGTGGTTGCTTTTGACAGAGGGTGTTTATCTCTTCCGTGTAGAAGCCCTGTCTGTAGTTGAGTTGATCTTCGCCCGAATTGTAACTGCTGAATGCAGAAAAACCCACACAAAAGCTAGTAGCTTTCGGAGGTGGAGCTGGCAAACTTCTGAAAGCGAGGTACCCAGAGATTTATTTTGTTTTCCTCTCTTTCCTCCACTTTCCGGTGGGATTCTGAATGACCCAGCTTGTAACTGTGGACGAGACCGAAGGAGATTGAGTTCCATTTTTTTGCAGTGTGTACTTGCAAGATATACCACGGCTGTCGTTCTTATCAAAGATCTTTGTTTATGGTTGCTTTTCTTGTTATAAGAGGTTTATCCTTGACCTGTGCCCCTCTAAAATGAGGAAAACCAGACCCACGGTGCGTCCCTCAACCCGTTCAGAGGTCTGTAAGGAGCTCTTTGCAAGAACTTTAATTTCTTACATTCTTTCGCTGAGTCGTCCGTGTTTGGGAATCGCTCCTCCAGTGACTTCCTCTTTCAGAAAAACAAGCCGAAAGTTGGTCCGACTCTTTCAGGTTTCTGAGAAGTTATCCAAGGAAAGTTTCGCAGTCGACTTTTGAGAAGCGTTTCTATATGCATGACGGCCTGGGATGAATATCTGGTCCAGTAGCGAGGTTCTGGTGACTTACTTGTCTACGGTGACGTAGAATTCACTTAACAATTAATTTTTGAGTTAGTTCTTTTTAGTAAATAAGGTGCACCTTTTTTTTATTCTCGGGGCTTGTTGTAAACAGGGGAACCAGAGTCCCCATTCAGAAGACGCTAAAAAGTTAAGACTCTAGAATTGTGGGGGCCTATTGAATGTTCAAGAAGGCTGTATATTTAATAGCAATGCTTTTTTGGGGGGAAATAGACATTTGAAACGTATTGTGTAAGGAAATATTAAGAAGCAAAGGGCTTGATAGCCTGTCGTGTTTTCAAGTAACTCTTTGGATGGAAACGCCTGGAGATTGGTGACGGCCTGGTGTTCCTTCGTCTTGGCTCAGATACAAGCAAACTCTTGAGCGGTGTCCCCTCTAAGCTGAGTTAGTGTGAGCTTGCTCGACATTTTCTAGCCTCCGGCTCACACATTCACATATCAGGAAGGATGGCTCCAGAGCAAACTAATTGATGCAGGAGCCAAATCGCTCGCTCACAACTTTAATGCCAGCAGCTCACAAAGTAGAACTTTTGCTCACAGGACTCCACAGCTTAGAGGGAGCATCGCTCTTGAGTCCTTCAAAGAAAACTGATTTTTAAGTTTGAAGAGCTAGCATTTCTCACAGGTGCTGTGTACCAGAGACAGGGGTAGGGGTTGGGGAGTGGATCAACAGTGTGTGGTGCCAGACAGGTACATGGGTGTGTATCCTAGGGGGAATGCTTCCGTTGCCCAAACAGGTATTGTCGCATCCCACTGTCAAAACAGCACGTGCAATTTCCTCCTCCTCTTCCTCTCGGGACCCCGTCTTCCATACCTCCGAAGCATTTTTGGAAAATAAAGAGTTACAGGTTTTTTCCCTATGTCACGTTGGGAAAAAAAATTAATTTAAGCGCTGTCCTACGTTGAATGGTTTCCCTGTTTTAAAAGGGGGAAAGAAAATCTAATGGTCTTTAGGTGTGATTCTTAAGACAAACCCGAGTTTGTGGTTATCAAGGTGGCGGGACTTACTCTGGCTTCTTACGTGCACGTAGCAGCGCGTCACAGAATTCTTTGGCAGTTAGCGTCCTACCTGGTCTGTGCACGGGATTGCAAACATGAAATTGTTTCTTTGTTGTTGTTTTAAACCGTGGCTTACCCCAAAGATGCAGAGATGCAAATTAATACATAAATTCAGGCAGGCAGCCGTGTTGGTCTGATGCAGTGGAACAAAGTTAAGAGTCCAGTGGCACTTTTAAGGCCAAGAAAGTTTAATTCTGGGTATCATAACCGATGCTCCCTCTAAGTTGTGGAGTCTTGTGAGCAAAAATTCTGCTTTGTGAGCCACTGGCATTAAGGTTGTGAGCCAGCGATTTGGCTGCTGCCTCAGTTATTTTGCTCTGGAGCCGTCCTTCCTGAGCTCAGACGAAAATCCGTGAGCCGGAGACTAAAAAACTGTGAGCTAGCTCACGCTAACTCAGCTTAGAGAGAACACTAACTTGAATAAAACTTTGTTGGTCTTAAAAGTGCCACACTGTGGACTCTTAACTTTGTAATACACAAATTGTCGTCTATGTGTTTTTTTACAACAGTCGTTTTATTGATATTGTAAGGCACCCGGAGTTCCACAAGGTAAGAAGGTGGATGTCTCAGATAAATGCATGTAAACGTCATGAAATCAGATTAATTAAAACCCATCTCTCGCTCTGTCTCTCTCTCTCTTTTTGCAGTATGGTCACTGAAAATTCTTTCAGGCACGAAAAGCAGTTGGTCTCTAAACTCCAGGACTCACCAGTCCTGGGGGTGAAAAAATCTGAAGTTTTCACCCTACAGCATATTTTACTGAACTGCTTTTGGTCACAGCCACTGTGTGTTTTTTTTCCACCCTTCGGTATGAATCACTGGTGCAAAAAAAGAGAGAGAGAGAGAGAGAGAGCTTCATTTTATATCTTGCACATTTCGGAAGTAGGAGAGGCGCTATACGGTAGGCGGAATTTAGTAGTGGGGGGGAGGGAGTTGCATTTACATAACCTACATTGGAGAGTGCAGAAGATTGGAGGCCTTGGGGTGGTGGTGGTGGTGTTGTTGGTGGTGGGGAGGAATATATCCTTTTTTAAAAAACGGTCGGCAGTGTTCTGGTGACCCACTTCAGATGGTCCCCCCCGCCCCCCCCGCCGCCTTCTTTGGAAATGCCGTTTCTGTCTCGAAAAGAGAGGACAAGCGGAGACAGCTCCAGTTGCAACGGCTTCTTGGCAAAAAAGGACGCGCCAGGGAGAAAAAGAAACTGTGCTGGAAGCCGAAGGCTCTGGTTACAGAGTCCAAAGACTATTTAATGCAGTAAAGGGACGAGAGAGACAGAGGGCAAAGTCCAGTTTAAGGGGCTGCAGGCCAGTAAGAGAAAGTCCAAAAGCTTCTTCCTCCTCCTAAAATAAAAAATGAGTTTTTTTTTTTTTGGTTAGCCAGGGGGGTTAAAAAAACCCCACTTTTACTTTGACACTTTGGTGGGAGAGCAGGAGGGGGCGGAGGAGTGGGAGGGCGCCATATGTTGTGGAGTTCTGCCGTTCCCCCTTGTGTGGACTGTGCTCACCCATAACCTCCCCCCCCTCCTCTCTCCCCCCTTGGTTTTTTTTTTTGCAGAGCAGCTGCTGGGGGAATCTGTGCAGGCAGGGCCCCCGGGCGCCAGCGCTCCCTCTGAGCTGTGGAGTCTGGTGAGCAGAAATTCTGATTTTGTGAGCTCCTGGCATTAAAGTGGCGAGTGAGCGATTTGGCTGCTGCACCCGGTTTGCTCTGGGGCCATCCCTTCCTGAGCGGAGACAAACATCTGTGAGCCGGAGGCTAAAAAAACTGTCCGCTGGCTCGCACTAGCTCAGCTTCGAGGGAACACCGATGGGCGCCGTGTGGTTTTTGTGCAGGGCCTCGAAGGCCAGGCCGGGGGAAAGAACCCGTCCGCCAAAATCTGCTCTCTGCAAGCGACTTGTGGATTTCAGCCCCCAGTCTCGGACCTAAAATGCAAGCTGATGGGGTTTAATGGTCCCTCCCAACATTGTCCCCCCCCCCCCCCAACTCCCCTCTTGGGGTAGTGGAGTGTAGTGGTTAAGTGTGCAGACTCAAATCTGGGAGAACCGGGTTCCATTCCCCACTCCTCCACTTGCACCTGCTGGATGACCTTGGGCAAGCCGTAGTTCTGTCAGAGCTGTTCTTGAAAAAGAGCCGTTCCTGTCAGAGCTCTCTCAGCCCTGCCTGCCTCACAGGGTGTCTGTTGTGGGGAGGGGAAGGGAAAGGAGTTTGTAAGCCGCTCTGAATCCAATCTCCTCCTCCTCTCCACTCTGGTTGGGGATGGCGAATGAGGGGTTTTCGCTTCCTCTGGTGTGTCTGCGTTTCTTCTGCCTCTATCCCCCCCCCCCGCCCCCTTTTGTGTTCCTTCTGGGCAAACAAGTTTGCAGGGCTTTGGGGGGCAGAAGCCCAAAACCTGTTTACCAGAGGGAGATTTTTTAAAAAAACTATCAAGTCGCAACCGCTGCTTTCACATGTGCTAAATAATGCAGATTCAATCCACTTCGGAGACCATTTGCAAGTGGATTTTGCCGTTTCACACAGTCAAATCCAGTTGCAAAGTGCATTGAAAGTGCGTTTTTAGTGTTTTTGAAAGCACCCTGAAAACAGAGGTGGTCTGCATAACAGCTCTGGATTGTCTTAGTGGTCTCTGATCCAACTACTAACCAGGGACGACCCTGCCGGTTTGGTGTAGGGGTTAGGAGCGCGGACTCTAATCTGTGAGAACCGGGTTTGATTCCCCACTCCTCCACATGCAGCTGCTGGTGTGACCTTGGGTCAGACACAAGTTATCTCGGAGCTGTTCTCTCGAGGGCAGTTATCTCAGAGCTCTCTTAGCCCCACTTACCCCACAGGCACTGTTCCCTCTAAGAAGAGTTAGTGTGAGCCAGCTCACAGGTTTTTAGCCTCCGGCTCACACATTTTTTGTCTTAACTCAAGGAAGGATGGCTCCAGAGCAAACTAATTTATGCAGGAGCCAAATCGTTCACCCACAAAGTAGAATTTTGGCTCACAAGACTCCACAGCTTAGAGGGAGCATTGCTGAAAGGGTGTCTGTGATGGGGAGAGGAAGGGAAAGGAGTTTGTAAGCTGCTCTGAGACTCCAAGTGAAGGGCAGGGTATAAATCCAATCTCTTCTTCAGTTTGGTGTGGTGGTTAAGTGCGCGGACTTTAATATGAGAAAACCAGGTTTGATTCCCCACTCCTCCACTTGCACCTGCTGGATGACCTTGAGCAAGCCATAGTTCTGGCACAGCTGTTTTTGAAAAACAACAGTTTCTGTCAGAGCTCTCTCAGCCCCACCTACCTCACAGGGTGCCTGTTGTGGGGAGGGAAAGGAGATTCCTTTGGGTAGTGAAGGGCGGGGTATAAATCCAATCTCCTCCTCCTCCTCCTCTTCCTCCTCCTTCTTCTTCCTAGGATGTGGCGTTTGATTCTGTGTGACAGTGTATGCAGACAAATCTTCCCTAAAGTTTACGGGGTGTCTTCATTTTCTTCCGAAAACTCGCAACTGTTTTGCATGGCTAAAGATCGGATGTGGCCATTTGATGAATTCAGCGTACAGGTAGAAGATGCTGTCAAAGATCTCCACCCTGAGACCCTGGAGAGCCATTGCCAGTCCGAGTAGTTAACCCTGACCTCGAGGGACCCATAATCCGATTCAGTATACTGCACCCACATGGGTTCAAGCCATCTTGCTTTCCGGGAGGGGCAGTGGCTCAGTGGCAGAGGATATGCTTGGCATGCAGAAGGCCCCAGGTTCAATCCCCGGCAGCTCCAGCTAAAGGGCCAGGCAGGAGGTGATGTGAAAGACCTCCCCTGAGACCCTGGAGAGCCATGAAGTGGGGCTGTGACTCAGTGGCAGAGCCTCTGCTTGGCACGCAGAAGGTCCCAGGTTCAATCCCCGGCAATCTCCAGTTAAGCCTGTAGGTGATAGGAAAGACCTCCCCTGAGACCCTGGAGAGCCATGAAGTGGGGCTGTGGCTCAGTGGCAGAGCCTCTGCTTGGCATGCAGAAGGCCCCGGGTTCAATCCCCGGCAGCTCCAGCTAAAAGGACCAGGCAGGAGGTGAATTGAAAGACCTCCCCTGAGACCCTGGAGAGCCATGAAGTGGGGCTGTGGCTCAGGGGCAGAACCTCTGCTTGGCATGCAGAAGGTCCCAGGTTCAATCCCCGGCAGCTCCAGCTAAAGGACCGGGCAGGAGGTGATGTGAAAGACCTCGGCCTGAGACCCTGGAGAGCGTCTGCCAGTCTGAGTACACAATACTCACCTCGATGGACCCAGGGTCTGTTTCAGCACAAGGCCGAGTCATGTGTTCATGTGGTAGGGCGGACATATTCTCGCACTGTTAAGATCCTATTCGGTGCATAACAATGTAAAGTTGTCTTGCCTTGGGTGGCGTCCCGTGGACTTTGGGGGGAGGGGGGAAGGCTGTTTATTTATTTTATTTATTTATCTTTTGCATTTCTATCTCGCCCATCCCGTAAACGGGCTCACAACATTTCAATAAATACAATAAGATTTAAAACACATTAAAACATATGAAATCAATAGTCATGCTTGCCGTAGGAAGAATCCAGCCCATTGATGTAACTAGGTATGGCCGGTTATCAGTGGGTGGGTGCTCGCAACCTCGGGGTGTGTGTGTGTGGCTATATGTGGACGCCCACTGCCTCGGCCAAAGGCCTGGCGGAACAGTTCCGTCTGGCAGGCCCTGCAGAACTGAATAAGATCCAACTATGTCGGATCAACCCAGTCCCCGTTTTACCGTATATGACTCTGTTTTCGGTCATCTGATGTTGCGTCTGTTGTTTCACATTGAGTGCGCTGGGTAAGAACGAAACCAATCAGCTGTCAGGGGGACTTCATTGATACTCGGAGAGTCCCCAGATAGGAGGAACTGTGGCTCAGCGGCAGAGCATCTGCCTGCCATGCAGAAGGTCCCAGGTTCAATCCCCGGCATCTCCAGTTAAAAGGACCAGGCAGTAGGTGATGTGAAAGACCCCCCCTGAGACCCTTGAGAGCCATGAAGTGTGGCTGTGGCTCAGTGGCAGAGCATCTGCTTGGCATGCAGAAGGTCCCAGGTTCAATCCCCGGCATCTCCAGTTAAAAGGACCAGGCAGTAGGTGATGTGAAAGACCCCCCCTGAGACCCTTGAGAGCCATGAAGTGTGGCTGTGGCTCAGTGGCAGAGCATCTGCTTGGCATGCAGAAGGTCCCAGGTTCAATCCCCGGCATCTCCAGTTAAAGGACCAGGCTGTAGGTGATGTGAAAGACCTCCCCTGAGACCCTGGAGAGCCATGAAGTGGGGCTGTGGCTCAGGGGCAGAGCATCTGCTTGGCATGCAGAAGGTCCCAGGTTCAATCCCCGGCGTCTCCAGTTAAAGGACCAGGCTGTAGGTGATGTGAAAGACCTCCCCTGAGACCCTGGAGAGCCATGAAGTGGGGCTGTGGCTCAGGGGCAGAGCATCTGCTTGGCATGCAGAAGGTCCCAGGTTCAATCCCCAGCATCTCCAGTTAAAGGACCAGGCCGTAGGTGATGTGAAAGACCTCTGCCTGAGACCATGGAGAACTGCTGGCAGTCTGAGTCAAAAATCTAGACTTTGATGGACCAGAGGTCTGATTTGGTATAAAGCACTTTCATGCGTCTTCGTGTGTCCAGTTTTTGTAGCCTTTGAACAGAAGAAGAGAGAAGAGATTGGATTTATACCCTGCCCTTTGCTACCCAGAGGAGTCTCAGAGCGGCTTACAAACTCCTTTCCCTTCCCTTCCCCTCCCCTCCCCTCCCCACAACAGACACCCTGTGAGGCAGGTGGGGCTGAAAGAGCTCTGACAGAAACTGTTCTTTTTCAAGAACAGCTGTGCCAGAACTATGGCTTGCCCAAGGTCATCCAGCAGGTGCAAGCAGAGGAGTGGGGAATCAAACCCAGTTCTCCCAGATTAGAGTCCACGCACTTAAGCACTACACCAGACTGGCTCTTTGTGGATGTGTTCCGATGACCTGACCTTGCAAATTGGTTCTTGGAAGTTATATGTGTGTCGCGGAGGTTGTATTCCTTCTGTGCCCCTTCCCCTTTTCACCTCCAGAAGTCGAACATAAGAACATAAGAGAAGCCAATGTTGGATCAGGCCAATGGCCCATCCAGTCCAACACTCTGTGTCACACAGTGGCCCAAAATACCAGGTGCCCTCAGGAGTTCCACCAGTGGGGCCAGGACACTAGAAGCCCTCCCACTGTTGCCTCCCCCAAGCACCAGGAACGCGAAGTTGACCTGTTAAGGCTGCACACTGTAAATCAGCGGTGTCGAACTCATTTGCTATGAGGGCCAGATCTGACATAAATGAGACCTTGTTGGGCCGGGTCGTGTGTGTCATAAAATGTAATGCCAGGTAGCAGAGATATAAACTTTATCAAGGACACAAACACAAAGGGGTGTTTTTAACTTAAAATAAAAACATGCTTAAAACATTAGCACTCTTGCAATATTTTGTTTATTGAACAGTGACTGGTAACTGACACCTCTTGCTCTGAATTATTGCATCAAAATGTCTGTGCTGTTGCAATCTTGAGTATGCCGTTCAGGTGTGTTCCTGTAAGCTGCAAACCTACGATGACGCAGCAGCAGCGGAACTGGAAGAAGCAGCAGAAGACAGCCGGTTGCACTGCGGGCCTGATAGGAGCCTCCAGGGGCCAGCCGCATGTTTGACACCCTTCGGTTAGAGGGAGCATTGGCCAGAACTAATTATCTAACGCTTCCTCAACATGAGATATTTTTAAAGCCAGTCCAAACCAAAGGTCTGTATCTGTTTTGCAGGCATCATTCACGCTAGAGGATTAGTTCGGGAGTGTTTGGCAGAGACCGAGCGGAACGCGCGATCCTAGCTTGCCCTCTCGAGCGGCGAGGTTTTCCACCTCTTTACGAACAAGACAGAGGATTCCTTTGGAGACGATGGGAACATTCAGAAAAAAACCTTAATTGGACTATTCTCTCCTCCCCCTGCCCTTTTCAAGAATGTGGGCTGGGACCCAAAGAGCGACTTGAGATGAGGGAAAACCATAGAATTTTCCCTCGGATGACCGTGGCCCCGCCCCCAGCGTGCCCGGCATGGTCGCGTCACTTCCGGGTGACGTGCACGTCACGTACTTTGGGGGTGGGGTTCCCCCTGAGGCCCGATCCGCCGGCCGCGGGGAATGGGCCTCTGGGGCGGGGGTTTCCCCGCCCCCCGGGGGGACTTGGCAAGCCTAGACCGGGCCTAGGTGTAACATCGATTTAGAAGATGTTTGGCTCTGTGGTCCTATGTCAGTGCATGACTGTGTGTAGTTAAAAAGGGTCTTTGGTGGTACGTGCTTAAGGAGGAAGGTGAGGTTGTTCTGGTGGATGGGTGGGTGGAACGAGCACTCTTTTAGCACCACGGCGGAGGAACTTCAGAGTGCAGCTTGCACTCAGTTCTGTCTGGCGAGCTGCGCATGGCGCAGTCTGGAAATCTCTTCCTGTCCTGCGTCTCAGCGAAATGAGGAACGAGTTCTCTGCCTTGTCTTCCTTTCTGAGTATGGCCTTAGTCTAAGGGGCATTTACTGGAACTGCTGTGCATCTATAAACGAAACTGAAAGAGTATTGCAGGACATCAGATTGCCAACATCCTCTGCAGTGGTGGTGGAAGGGGGCATGCGCTTGTTATTCATCCAGCTATTTATCTACTTTATCCAGTTATTTATCTATTTATTGAGAGCCAGTTTGGTGTCGTGGTTAAGTGAACTGCTGTGCATCTATAACGAAACTGAAAGAGTATTGCAGGACATCAGATTGCGAACATTTTGGAGAAAGAAGTGCAAAGGGCAAAGGTTTTTATACCTCTGCAGTGGTGGTGGAAGGGGGCATGCGCTTGTTATTCATCCAGCTATTTATCTACTTTATCTAGTTATTTATCTATTTATTGAGAGCCAGTTTGGTGTCGTGGTTAAGTGCGCGGACTCTAATCTGGGAGAACCGGGTTTGATTCCCCACTCCTCCACTTGCACCTGTTGGATGACCTTGGGCAAGCCGTAGTTCTGATAAGAGCTGTTCTTGAAAAAGAGCATTTCCCGAAAGAGCTCTCTCAGCCCCACCTCCCTCACAGGGTGTCTGTTGTGGGGAGGGGAAGGGAAAGGGAAAGGAGTGTGTAAGCCGCTCTGAGACTCCTTTGGGTAGTGAAGGGCAGGGTATAAATTCATTCATTCTTCTTCTTCTCTGCCTTTTGCCCCGGTGAGGACCCAAAACTCCTTGCAACATTCCCCTCTCCTCCATTTTATCCTCACAACAACCCTTTGAGGCAGGTTATTATTATTTATTTTATTATTTCATTACATTTATACCCCGCCCTCCCCGCGAACGGGCTCAGGGCGGCTCACATAGGGCACCAAGTGCGTTCAATATACAAAATTACATAATAGAAAATACAAATTAAAACAAGTTAAAATCAGTTCTATGGATGCATATAAAGACTCCTAACATCTTGCGTAGCAGGGGGGAAGGTCTGAAAGTACGTGACTGGCCTCAGGTCACCCGGCAAGCTTCCGTGGCACGAGCGGGGATTCGAACCTGGGTTTCCCAGATCCTAGGCTGACACTTTAACCACTACACCGCACTGGCTTTCTGGTTCTTTACGGTACCTAAAGCTTGTGGATAGCTGGAGGTATTCAGACATGGAGAAGGTGCGTGATACAGGCTACCATGGCTGCTCCTCTGGAATTATATCAGATATGCCTGTTCTAAACAAATTGAACAAGAGGGGCTGTGGCTCAGGGGCAGAGCATCTGCTTGGCATGCGGGAGGTCCCAGGTTCAATCCCCGGCATCTCCAGTTAAAGGACCAGGTTGTAGGTGATGTGAAAGACCTCCCCTGAGACCCTGGAGAGCCATGAACTGGGGCTGTGGCTCAGTGACAGAGCCTCTGCTTGGCATGCAGGAGGTTCCAGGTTCAATCCCCGGCATCTCCAGTTAGACCAGGCTGTAGGTCATGTGAACGACCTCCCCTGATACCTTGGAGAGCCATGAACTGGGGCTGTGGCTCAGTGGCAGAGCCTCTGCTTGGCATGCAGAAGGTCCCAGGTTCAATCCCCGGCATCTCCAGTTAAAGGACCAGGCTGTAGGTCATGTGAATGACCTCCAATGAGACCCTGGAGAGCCATGAACTGGGGCTGTGGCTCAGTGGCAGAGCCTCTGCTTGGCATGCAGAAGGTTCCAGGTTCAATCCCCGGCATCTCCAGTTAAAGGACCAGGCTGTAGGTCATGTGAACGACCTCCCCTGAGACCCTGGAGAGCCATGAACTGGGGCTGTGGCTCAGTGGCAGAGCCTCTGCTTGGCATGCAGAAGGTTCCAGGTTCAATCCCCGGCATCTCCAGTTAAAGGACCAGGCTGTAGGTGATGTGAAAGACCTCCCCTGAGACCCTGGAGAGCCATGAAGTGGGGCTGTGGCTCAGTGGCAGAGCATCTGCTTGGCATGGAGAAGGTCCCAGGTTCAATCCCCGGCATCTCCAGTTAAAGGACCAGGCCATAGGTGATGTGGCTTAGGGGCAGAGCATCTGCTTGGCTTGCGGAGGGTCCCAAATTCAATCCCCAGCATCTCCTGTTAAAGAGACCAGGTAGCAGGTGATGTGACAGACCTCTGCCCGAGACCCTGGAGAGCTGCAGTCGGTCTGAGTAACTAAAGATGAACAAAAAGTACTGGAGAGTGTGCAAACATATAATAATGATTATTCAAGAGACTATTAGTGATAAGTCAATACAAAAGTACAAAATTGCGGTAATGCAACAATTATTTGTGTTGTTACAGATGATGTGACGAAATTCTCCAGAGTTGATGTTCCGTTTCGTAAGAACTTCTTCCAACATCAAAATACCTAATAAAATATAGTCTTACAGTTATTCCGAGACAATACACCAAGCCACTATCTCTGTGAATTCATAGCATTCTATACATGCATCAAGATGTGCCTTCATTGATTCATAGTCATTCCAAATGGATTCAACGATTTTCTATAGGGAATACTGACTACGGTGGACCAAGGGCCTGATCCAGTATAAGGCAGCTTTGTGTGCGTTCGTGTGTCCATCAGCTTTACGGGCATTTTCCCCCTACTGCTATGAAATTCCACTTTTCCCTTGGCAAGATTTCTGAGGGAGGTGAAGTCTTCTAGGTGTGAATTGGCGCGCGTGTACCATAAAGTAGTTTGTGGCGCAAGTCTGAGGAGGGTTCAGGCTTGTGAATGGTGTCTTTCCTTTCCTCAGTCTGCTTCCGTGCCCGTTTCTGGCATTGTTATTTAAAATCTTTTTCCTTCCCTCCTCCTATGAGGCCGTAGAAACAGAGCAGTCGTATGGAAAGGAAAGGCCCTTACAGGAGGTAAACACGTCGGGAAGAAGGACATATTTGAAGCGAGCCTCAGAGCTCAGTCAGTCAACAGGTCCGACTAGTTTTCGAAACGCCTCCGGGCGGGTTTGCCTTATTAAAAGTGCACGGGGCTGCAAAACGAAGTTCTTCCGTTCGTATTTGTCAGGATAGTGCCGCCGTGATATCATCTCATTATAAGGCCCAGGTGGCTGACTGGTTTTGAAAAAGGGGTTTCCTTCTCTCCACGTCTTTTTTCTTAAAAAAAAAAAAAAATCCCCTGCTTGAATTTGCCTCAGTACTTTTAATCGTATAAAGCTCAGTAGCACCCAGGGGTCATTTCCTGCAGGAGCGCACAGGAGCGGCGCTCCGGCAGTAAAGAGCCCAGGGGGCGGGCACATGCAACAAGCCCCACCCCCTGCTCCCAGCAGCACTCGGTCAGAGCAAGAAGCAGCCAGGTAAGTTGCAGAGCCCCCCCCCCCCAGCCCCCCGTCCAAAACACTCCAGTGGCCCCCCCTCCAATAGCTAGCAATCCAAAACAGTCCGGTGGAGCCTGAGCAGTGGGTGTTGCCTTCTGACACACTTCCGGTGATGTCAGGGGGTGTGGCATATGCAAATGAGTTATGCTAATGAGCTCCTGCACCTCTTTTTCTACGAAATGACCCCTGGTAGCACCTTTAAGACTAACAAACTTGAGACGAACAAACTTTATTGTAGCGTAAGCTTTTGAGAGACACAGCTCTCTTTATGTTGTCGAAGGTTTTCAGGGCCGGAGTTCATTAGCTGCTGTAGATTTTCCGGGCTGTCTGGCTGTGGTCTTGGCTTTGTAGGACCTGACGTTTCGCCGGTAACTGTGACTGTGATGGAGTACTCCATCTTTCTGTGTTATACCTCTGAGGATGCCAGTCACAGTTACTGGCGAAACGTCAGGTCCTACAATGCGAAGACCACGGCCAGACAGCCCGGAAAATCTACAGCGACTAACAGCTCTCTTTGTTAATAGTTTTTTGTTGAGGTTGGCCGGTTGGTGACTCCGGAACGGTGGGGCTGTTCTTCGCTTCTTCCCAAGGCGCCTGGACGTTTGTTAGCCAAAATTCGATAATCGGGCCTCGCTTATATTTACACGGTCGTCGCAAAACGTGTGTGTGGGGGGAATCCGTGTTGTGAGACACGGGTGTTCGCGGTGGCTGGGTTAACACTCTGCAGCATTTGAATATTTATTAGCGAGGCACTGCTGTTTTTGAACTTTTGTTCCGGAGGAGCGTCTTATCACTTTGGAGTGGCGGTCAAGAAAGCGATTTGGTATTTTGTCCTCCGGGGAGGCCGATAATTCTTCGGCTGTGACTGAAAAAAATGAGGCCTGCCTCACGCTCTTTCTCCCCCTGCGCTCACGGAGCAGAGATTTCTGGTCGTCTTCCAGATTATTTTGCTGCACGTAGAAGAATATATTCCGTATGTGTGTTCAGTCTTAAGCTGTCCCGTGCGCCAAATATGAACGCGACCGGCTTTTGCGGTGTGCAGACTTTTGATATACGGTATTGGAGTTCTTCCTGGACTCTTTACCGAGGCAGTAAAAAGTAAACATTGATTTACGTTCTGCAAAATGCAGAACGGGGTGTGTGTGTGAGCCACTCCTCTTTCTCTCCTCACTACTTTACAGCGAGAAAGAATTTGACGGGAGGATTTGCATATTCCTTACGGGAGAAATGGTCATTAGGAACGCTTTTCTCCTCTCTTCCGCCTTCAAAACTTACCCCCCCGTGGTAAAAATACAGCCTGTGTCTTCCCCGCTGCACATCCTTCAACAAATAATTGTGCTGTGTTGGGGGTTTTTTTAAGTAAGTTTGTGCTCAGAGGTTGGATTCGTTTACAAAAGGTATTTAAAATGAGTGACAGGAGAGGGTAGCCGGATTAAAGGACTGCTCCGTGAATACTGTTGCAAATGCTTCTTGTGTTTATTTATCTGCAGTTCACCTCTCTTGCTCAGATTCAAGTCCAGGGGTGTCAAACATAAGGCCCCATCCAGGGCTCTTACGTGGCAACTCCAACTGTGGCTTCAGCATGGTGGAAGAACCTCGTCCACAGCAGTCAAGCAGCGTGGGAGCGTCTGCCCAGTGCTACACCAGTGGCCAGGAGTCATTTTGTAGAGAAAGAGGTGCAGGAGCTCATTAGCATAACTCATTAGCATAACTTATTTGCATATGCCACACCCCCTGACATCACCGGAAGCGTGTCAGAAGGCAACACCCACCGCTCAGGCTCCACTGGACTGTTTTGGATTGCTAGCTGTT
>NW_015164220.1:83506-90184 GCF_001447785.1 Gekko japonicus
CTTGTTGCATGTGCCCACCCCCTGGGCTCTTTACTGCCAGAGCTCCGCTCCTGTGTGCTCCTGCAGGAAATGACCCCTGCCAGTGGCTCTCCGATCTGCCCATATGCGTTTTCCTCTGCACCTCCCTCCCAGCCCACGGGGCCTTGCAGTGAGGGTATACCAACTCGGAGCTTACCAGCTGCTGTCCTTTACACAGTTTATATCTCTGGTACCTGGCATTACATTTTGTGGTGCACGTGGCCCGGCCCGATAAAGTGACATTTATGTCAGATCTGGCCCTCGTGCGAAATGAGTTCGACACCTCCCATTCTAGGCAGATTGTGTCATGGAAGTCAGATACAGCAAACCAGACGGGGCATCCAGTGAACGGTGGCAGTAGGGTTTGGACTGCAGAAATTTGAAAACAGAGCTGAAGCAAAGTGTAAGCATTTGGGAGGGGTCTGTGGCTCAGGGGTAGAGCATCTACTCGGCATGCAGATGGTTCCAGGTTCAATCCCCGGTATCTCCAGTTAAAAGATCTGGCAATAGGAGATGCAAAAGACCTCTGCCCGAGGGCTGGGAGAGCGGCTGCCAGTCCGAGTAGACAATACTGGCTTTGATGGACCAAGGCCCTTTCTTACACGCCCAGGGAAATGCTGAGACATTTATGTCAGATCTGGCCCTCGTGCGAAATGAGTTCGACACCTCCCATTCTAGGCAGATTGTGTCATGGAAGTCAGATACAGCAAACCAGACGGGGCATCCAGTGAACGGTGGCAGTAGGGTTTGGACTGCAGAAATCTGGAAACTGAGCTGAAACAAAGTGTAAGCGTTCGGGAGGGGTCTGTGGCTCAGGGGTAGAGCGTCTGCTCGGCATGCGGAAGGTTCCAGGTTCAATCCCCGGTATCTCCAGTTAAAAGATCTGGCAATAGGAGATGCAAAAGACCTCTGCCTGAGGGCTGGGAGAGCGGCTGCCAGTCCGAGTAGACAATACTGGCTTTGATGGACCAAGGCCCTTTCTTACACGCCCAGGGAAATGCTGATCGCCACTTTGGGGTCTGGAAACACTTTTTCTCCAGGTCAGTTTGGCCCAGGGACCCTGGAGGTTTTTTGTCATCTTCTGGGGGGTAAGTGGGGTGTGTGAGGAGGGGAGGTATTTGTGAATTTCCTGCATTGTGCAGGGGGTTGGACTAGATGACCCTGGAGGTTCCTTCTAACTCATGATTCTATAATTCTAAGGGTCTAATTCAGTAAAGGGCAGTTTCATGTGTTGATTTAAACCTGAAACAGGACGTAAGATTTTAAACATTACATAGAATCATAGAGTTGGAAGGGACCTCCATGGACCCCCAACGCCACACCATCCTCTATGTGGCAGCCCTTCGAGTACTTGAAGATGGGTTCTCATATCACCTCTCAGTCGTCTCCTCTCCAGGCTAAACATACCCAGCTCCTTCAACCTTTCCTCATAGGACTTGGTCTCATAGGACGTGTTAAGGCCAATGTTCCCTCTAAGCTGTGGACTCTTGTGAGCAAAAATTCTACTTTGTGAGCTACTGGCATTAAAGTTGTGAGCAAGCAATTTGGCCACTGCATAAATTAATTTGCTCTGGAGCCCTCCTTCCTGAGCTAAGACAAAAATGTGTGAGCTGGAGGCTAAAAACTGTGAGCTAGCTCACACTAACCTAGCTTAGAGGGAACACTAATGTTCCCTCTAAGCTGTGGAGTCTTGTGAGGAAGAATTGTACTTTGTGAGCTACCGGCATTAAAGTTGTGAGCGAGCAATTTGGCTGCTGCATGAATTAGTTTGCTCTGCAGCCATCCTCCCCGAGCGAAGAGAAAAATGTGTGAGCCGGAGGCTAAAAGAACTGTGAGCTAGCTCACCCTAACTCAGCTTAGAGGGAACACTGGTGAAGACCTTCAGTCTTGTAATGAAGTAAGAATGAAGTCAGGTGGGGTTGTTATTGTTTTGTGCATAGCTCAGTGGCAGAGCCTCTGCTTGGCACGCCGAAGGTCCCAGGTTCAATCCCCGGCATTTCCAGTGAAAAGGACCAAGGTGCCGGTGATGTGAATGAGCCCCACCTGAGACTCCGGAGAGCCACTGCCAGTCTGAGTAGACAATATTGACCTTGGTGGACCGAGGACGTGATTCCGTATAAGGCACCTTGATGTGTACAAGTGTCATGTTTCGGAGGGGGGGCGTGGCTCAGTGGTGGAGCCTCTGCTTGGCCTCCAGAAGGTCCCAGGTTCAATCCCCGGCATCTCCGGTTAAAAGAATGAGGGAACAGGTGATGTGAAAGGCCTCTGCCCAAGACCCTGGAGAGCTGCTGCTAGTCTGAATGGACAAGGATGACCTTGAATGACCAAGAATCTGATTCATTATGACAGCAGATTTCTTGTGTTCATGTCTGTCTTGGGTGCTCAGCTGACGTCATTTGCATCCGCGTCCAACCCCTTCTGTCTGGCTACCGTCAGGCAGTGTGATCGCATCATATCTCAGAAACTAAGCCGGATCAAACCCTAGTTAGTGCTTGGATGGGAGCAGGGGTCGTTTCGTAGAAAAAGAGCTCGGGGAACTCATTAGCATAACTCATTAGAATATGCCACACCCCATGACATCACCGGAAGTGTGTCATAAGGCCACACACCCCGAATGTGCTCGCCCGCTTCGGGGGAGGGGATCAAGGTGTCATACAAGCCTCCTCCGAGACTTGATCACACCAATCTCAACTCTCTCTTGGGTCTTGATGCCTGCCAGTCATTCCCCCTGCCTGGGGGAAGCCGCGTTGGACCAAAACACAGCACAAACTGCTCTAAGGAACACCCGTCCACCCTGAGCACTTACAGGGTGTGTCAAATCGCCATTTTACCCCGACCGGAAGCAGGGGGCGGGGCTTCATCGTGTGCCCCACCCCCCGCACCTCACCCGGGGGAACGGCGATCCCCCGCGATCCCCCCCAATCAACCCCTAGATGGGAGACCACCAAAGAAGTGGTGACACAGAGACAGGCAATGGAAAACCGCTTCTGAACGTCTCTTGCCTTGAAAATCCTACAGGGTCACCGTAAGTTGGCTGTGACTTGACAAGTATTTTTGTTTTGTTTTATTTATTTCATTGATAGACCACCCTCCCCGTAAACGGGCTCAGGGCAGTTCACATCAATTAGTATAATACAGTGGTTCTCAACCTTCCCAATGTCGCGACCCTTTAATACAGTTCCTCATGTTGTGGTGGCCCCCAACCATAAAATTATTTTCGTTGCTGCTTCATCACTGTAACTTTGCTACTGTTATGAATCGTCATGTAAATATCTGATATGCAGGAGGTGTCTCGGCTCCTAACACCATCGAAAATTTGTGTTTTCCGATGGTCTTAGGTGACCCCTGTGAAAAGGTCGTTCGACCCCCAAAGGGGTCGCGACCCACAGGTTGAGAACCGCTGGTATAGTACAATTAAAGCAATGTTAAAATGACCGTTTCCGCCAACAACACTCAAATACCTCTCAGGCCTCCCTTTGCTCCGTGAGGCCCGATCTCCCCAAGTGCAAAGTGATGCACATTGGAGCCAAAAATCCTAACTATAAATACACATTGATGGCGTCTGAACTGGCAGAGACTGACCAAGAGAGAGATCTTGGAGTCGTAGTAGATAACTCACTGAAAATGTCGAGACCGTGTGTGACTGCAATAAAAAAGGTCAATGATATGCTGGGGATTATTAGGAAGGGTATTGAAAACCGATCAGCCAGTATCATAATGCCCCTGTATAAATCAATGGTGCTACCTCATTTGGAGTACTGTGCGCAGTTCTGGTCACCACACCTCAGAAAGGATACTATAGCATTGGAAAAAGTGCAGAAAAGGGCAACTCGAATGATAAAAGGGTTGGAACACTTTCCCTATAAGGAAAGGTTAAAGCGCTTGGGGCTCTTTAGCTTGGAGAAACGACGGCTGAGGGGTGACATGATCGAGGTTTATAAGGTTATGCATGGGCTGGAGCAGGTCGAGAAAGAAGTCCTTTTCTCCCTTTCTCACAATACAAGAACTCGTGGGCATGAAATTGCTGAGCAGTTGGGTTAGAACAGATAAAAGGAAGTCCTTCTTCACCCAAAGAGTGATTAACGCATGGAATTCACTGCCACAGGAGGTGGTGGCGGCTACAAGCATGGACGGCTTCAAGAGGGAATTAGATAAGCACATGGAGCAGAGGTCCATCAGTGGCTATTAGCCACAAGGTATAGATAGATACTCACAGGCTGGGTCAAGGGATGCTCTGTATTCTTGGTGCTTGGGGGGGGTCAACAGTGGGAGGGCTTCTAATGTCCTGGCCCCACTGCTGGACCTTCCTGATGGCACCTGGTATTTTTGGCCACTGTGTGACAAGAGTGTTGGACTGGATGGGCCTCTGGCCTGATCCAACTCTGCCTTATAGAGGAAGATATTTTCGGTGGCGGCAGAGGCGTCCATATTGTTTCGGGCGAGTCTCCCGGAGAGGCTAGCGCACACGGAATGTTTGCAGGCAGCTCTGCGAGGAGTGGAAGCGCGAGGGCACCTCGGCTGGAACTCAGCTTGCGCAATGGCGGCAGGAACAGGAAGAACCATGTCAGCTAGACAAACAGGCTGGGTGACAAGAGGAGACAGGACAGCTACGGGGAAGGGAATGCAGAGGCAGGGAGGCAGGGGGGTGGGGGTGACTCAGCCGAGGCCTGAAATGCAGAGGCCGGAGCGAAAAGGTGCGCCGAAGTCCTATGGAAACCCGGCCGGTGAGAGGATTGAGGGAAGGAGGAGCCGATGGAGGGAGAGAGAGAGGTGGATGTCCTCGGACAAGCTTCTGTGCGTTGCTGGCAGAGAGCGAGAGAGAGAGAGAGAGAGAGAGGAGGGAGAAATGATTGCCGAGGCAGTAAAGGATGCTGGCTAGAAGCCAGGCTGACTGAAGGAAGCAGGGCTAGTCATGGAGAAGGAAGGAAATGGAGGAGGGGTGGAGTTTGAAGGGCTGGAGGAAAACACGGGGGACACGCTTCGCGCAAGGGGAGATTTGCCACTGTCCCACCCTCCCCACAAAAATGTGGCCACTGTGCCTTCAAAGGCATCCTCTAGTTCTTCTTTTCAGTCAGCTTTTCAGTCAGCTTTTCAGTCAGCAAGTGTCCAGCCCCCCCTTCCCAAAACTGAACTGAGGCCATAACTGTACGGGGCTTGTGCCCACGAGGGTCCGTGTGGGTGGGCCTAGTCCCCTCTGAACACGAGGGTCTGCGTTAGGGGTGTCAGCCTCCAGGTGGGCCCGGGGGATCCCTTGGAGTTGTAGGTCATCTCCAGCCTACAGAGGTCCGTTCCCCTGGAGAAAACGGGTGCTTTGAAAGGTGGACCCCATCACATTGTACCCACTGAAGTCCCTGGCCTCCTCAGGCTCCGCCTCCCCCAAATCTCCAGGAATCTCCCAACGTGGATCTGGAAACCCTACCCCCCGCCTGTGGCCAAGGGGGACGTGGCCACCCTGTGACCACGAGGGGCTGCGCAAACGGGGCTAGTCTTTGGTTAGGCCCCGCACGATTCCTTTAACGGTAGCCCAGCGGGGGGAAATCAAGCAGGGCGGCGTGCCTAATTTTCTTCTTGTCAAAGTCCTGTGAAAGGAACAGGGCTGCCGTGGTGGTGGTGGGGGGAGTCAGAGAGTCGGGGGTCCTAGGGCTTCCGGGCCTGTATCAAACGATTGGCTGTTTTGGGGGGAGTGAGTCCCCCCTTTGTGTTATTCTCTGCCTCGGCGTTTCGCAAGTCCTGGCAGGGTCTGTCGTTAAGCCAGCGTGGTTTAGCATTTCAGGCGTCGGACTAGGATGTGGGGACACCCAGGGTCGAGTCCCCACGCTGCCGTGGAAGTTCTCGGAGGGTGATGTGGCGCCACTCAGGCTCCCAGCCTAACCTGCCTCGCGGGGTGGTTGTTTTTGAGGGTAGAATGGAGGCGAGGAGAACAGTGTTGTATGCCACTTTGGCTGCCCACTGGGGAACAAAGCAGGGTATAAATATTAAAAAAAAATAATTAAAAACTGAACTGACAACAAAAATGTGTTTAACAAACCACTTTGAGTTAACCGGCCAAATCTGCTCGGAAGGAAGGCCAAGATGGATCCTGGACTGGTTATATTCTTCTGCCGGGGCTGGAGGGCTTGGTGTGACCACCTCTAGGAACAGACTTGGTGTTTCCCGTCTTCTGGTGTGTTGGCTGAGAGGCGGCAGCGGATGAGGAACCCCAGACCGGATCGGGCCTCGTCTCCCTTCCTCATACGGAAGCTTTCCTGCTTCTGTAGGATTGGGGGAGTGGGAGGGAGAGAAGGTTGTGCCGAACGGGATTTTTCTTCAATGGGAATAATGACTGGACAGAACAAATCCGCGTGCGGCTGTAGATTTCCGCAACAGATGTGTGTTCCTTGGTCAGGGCCGGATGAAGACGTGGAAGCGGGGAGGCCAAATCCGGGTTTGGAACTACCTGGAGATTTGAGGGCAGGGCCGGCTCACTCACTAGGCGAACTAGGCGATCGCCTAGAGCGGGACAGCCCTTAGGGGCACCAAACTGCACCCGGCCCCATACTCTGGGAGTTTCTTGATTATTTGTGTTTTTCATTCTTCCTAAAATGCATTTATTTTTGAAAATTGGTGGGCGCACGGGGGGGGCAGAAGGGATCCTTGCCTAGGATGCAAAATAAGCTGGAG
>NW_015164220.1:91079-92855 GCF_001447785.1 Gekko japonicus
CGTGTGGTACAGCACCCTAGACTCCACCTTCTGAAGCGGCCGTTTTCTCCAGGGGGACTGATCTCTGTCGCCTGCTGTAGCCCCAGGAGATTGCCAGCCGCCAACTGGAGGTTGTCAGCCGTACGGGGAGGCCCTGTGCCAAGTTTAAGAGGCCCACAAAAGCATGTCACCTTAACCAGGGCTAATTTTGGGCAGGAACGGAGTTCCGGCTGGCTCCCAAGTTGACCACGCCCAGCAGGAACTCATTAGCATAACAGGCCACACCCAACAGCAGAAACTCATTAGGACTGGCTACATTAGGGGTGTGGCCTAACATGCAAAGGAGTTCCTGCTACAAAAAAAGGCCCTGGGTTTTGACAACAAACAAGGTAAACAGAATAAGAAGCAAAAGGTGGGTGTGGCTGGATAACCACACTTCTGGTAACATGGGGGTGCGGCCTAATGTGGTAACGAGCTGTGCTGTCAGGGGTGTGGCCTAATATGCTAATGAGTTCCTGCTTTTGGGTGTGGCCTATTATGCTAATGAGTTGCTGCTGGGCTTTTTCTACAAAAAGAGCCCTGCATTTAGTAAGTTTTCGGGGCGGACTTTGAATCTAGAGTGGCCAACCTCCAGCTGGGCCCTGGGGGTCTCCCAGGATTGCAACCGGTCTCCAGGACAACAGAGATCGGCTCCTCTGAAGAAAAAGGTATCTTCGAAGCGTGATTCCACTCCTGGAGAAAATGGCTGTTCTGGAGGAGGACGAAGACGAGATTGGATTTATACCCCGCCTTTCACTACCCAAAGGAGTCTCAGAGCGGCTTACAATCTCCTATGGCTTAATACCCTGCTGAGGGAAGGGGGCCAGTTTGGTGTCGTGGTTAAGTGCGCGGACTCTAATCCGGGAGAACCGGGCTTGATTCCTCTCTTCTCCACATGCAGCCAGCTGGTGTGACCTTGGGTCAGTCACAAGTTCTCGCAGAGCTGTTCCCTCAAGGACAGTTCTCGGGAGAGCTCTCTCGGCCCCACCTACCTCACAGGGTGTCTGTTGTGGGGAGGGGAAGGAGTTTGTGAGCCGCTCTGAGACTCCTTTGGGTAGTGAAGGGCGGGGTATAAATCCAATCTCCTCCTCCTCCTCCCCCTTCATGCCCACCCCTCCCCAGGCTCCAACCCACCACCCCAAATATCCAGGGACTTCTTAACCTGGAGCTGGCAACTTTATAATCTCCACTTAGTTCTTTTAGCAGAGAAGACGGAACAGTGAATTCACTTCTGGTTCTGTCTCCATTCCTAGTGAATGCAGGCCCAGGTACGCAGGGCGTGGGAAAGATGGGGCAGGTCTTGGGCTTGACCAAACGGAGCATATCCGGCTCAAGAAGGCAGCAGCCGGCAGTGAACTGGAGTGGAGGAATCATTTTTGAGAGAGTCATCTGGAAGTTCGTGGGCTTGGCCTTCGGCTCCACGGAAACCGAATAGGCCTTGACGCCCCATTCCTGTGTTGACTTTAATCGGTTTGGGAGACTGAATGTCCACAGTTCCGTTCTAAGCCAAAGTTCTGTGTGAAAAAGAAGAAGAAGAAGAAGAAGAGATTGGATTTATACCCCGCCCTTCACTCGGAGTCTCAGAGCGGCTTACGATCACCTTTCCCTTCCCCTCCCCACAACAGACACCTTGCGAGGTAGGCGGGGCTGAGAGAGCTCTTTTGAGGACTGCTCTTGAGAGAACAGCTCTGAGAGAACTTGTGAGTGACCCAAGGTCACACCAGCAGCTGCATGTGGAGGAGTGGGGAATCAAACCCG
>NW_015164220.1:92932-103509 GCF_001447785.1 Gekko japonicus
GGGGGGATACAAAGTAGAAACAAAACTTTAAAGTCGTTTGGTCCTCAATCCATTGATTTGCTGAAAGTGGGCATTTATCTCTCAGATGTTGCGATACGATTGTTTTATCTGTAGTCAGAGCACCGACGGTGCGTTTTTGTTGACCATCGGTTTGCCTGCAAGAGATGGGCAGGTACTTTTCAAAGTCTGTAGGCATCCTCTGGAATCAAAACAGAATTGATACGAGTCATAACTTCCCAGGTGGCTTTTGGTTGGTTCAGTTCAGATCAGGCTAGGCGAAAAACGAAACTTGTGTTCTCTTTGTTGGAATGATGGTTAACTGGTGGCCCTGTCCCTGAGTGCGTTTACTCAGAATGTTACAGTCTTAGTCTAGCTGCTACTTTACACATTCTAGCTTGCTGATTGGCAGAGCTTCCAGCCGATGCTCCCTCTAAGCTGTGGAGTCTTGTGAGCAAAAATTAGACTTCCTGAGCTGCTGGCATTAAAGTTGTGAGCGAGCCATTTGGCTGCTGCATAAATCAGTTTGCCCTGGAGCCCTCCTTCCCGAGCGGAGACAAAAAATGTGTGAGCCGGAGGCTAGAAAACCGTGCGCTAGCTCACACTAACTCAGCTTAGAGGGAACACTGCTTCCGGCGTGCATTCAGAATCCTGTTTTCCTGCCTCCCCCCCACCCCAGTGAATTTTATTAAGGGTCTACAATGTGGAGGGGGGGGGGAAATAACAAGGTATCTTTGGGGAAAAGGTTTTATAGCAGGGTTGAAAAGAAAGACTCCAGCCGAGTAATTATAAATACCTAGAGGGAGGGAGAAAAACACACGCGCGTAGGGGCTTGGGGGGAGGTGTCTAGTTTCCCTCCTGTGCCTCGAAAACTGTCATTAATCTTTACGTAATGCAGATCTCTTCAGGGACTTTTAAACCCATCCTTCCGCATTACACCGTCAGTTCGTACACGAGCAAAATTGCAACGGGGCGGGGGGGGGGCGGCGAGGCAGATTAGAATGCTTTTATACTCGGTGCGCATCCAAGAACGTCTTCAAAGCAGTCGAGCAACTTTAGAAGGACTTCAGTGCATGTGCGGTTTGCTCTGCCGGCTTTGTACGTCTTCCAGGGCTGTTTTACACTTAACTTTGGAACGAACTGCTCCATCCTGCTCAGTTTTGTGTATCAGTTAAGAAGAGTGCGTCTTGTGGCCTTTTCACTTCTCTACTTTAGTGTAGTGGTTAAGAGTGGTGGACTCTAATCTGGAGAACCGGGTTTGGTTCCCCACTCCTCCACATGCAGCTGCTGGTGTGACCTCGGGTCAGTCACAAGTTCTTCCAGAGGTGTTCTCTCAAGGGCAGTCCTCGAGAGAGCTCTGTGGGCCCCACCTACCTCAACAGGGTGTCTGTTGTGGGGAGGGGAAGGGAAAGGAGAGTCTAAGCCACTCTGAGACTCCTTCGGGTAGTGAAGGGCGGGGTATAAAAACCAACCCTCTTTTGTCTTTTCTGCACTGTGAAGTTGTCTCAATTTCAATGGCTGCTTCCACCGTCCTTCCCTGCAGGTCTGTCAACGGTCACCTGTCCACTTAGCAGAGAAGATGTCTATAGCTGTGGGCTTTTATGCTTAGATGCTTTCAAGAAAGGCTGCTGGACTGGGATTCCCCATTTCTCTGATGGCCCGGCCGTATTAATCTGCGGCAGCGGCAGGGGTCATTTTGTAGAAAAAGAGGTGCAGGGGCTCATTAGCATAACTCATTATTCTCACAATGTATTTGCATATGCCACACCCCCTGGCATCATCGGAAGTGTGTCAGAAGGCAACACCCACCTCTCAGGCTCCACTGGACTGTTTTGGATTGCTAGCTATTGGGGGGGGGGACGTGCAGATCTGCCCTCGCAGAGGAGGGAGAGCTTGTACCTGAATAAACCTTGGTCTTTAAAGGTGCCACTGGACTGTTTTGGGCCGGGGGGCCGGGGGGGGGCTCTGCAGCTTACCTGGCTGGCTCTGCAGCTTTCCTGGCTGCTTCTTGCTCTGACTGAGGGCTGCTGGGAGCAGGGGGCGGGGCTTGTTGCACGTGCCCGCCCCCTGGGCTCTTTACAGCCGGAGCTCCGCTCCTGTGTGCTCCTGTGGGAAATGACCCCTGGGCAGCGGGATGGCAGAACACGGTGGGGGGAAGTATCTTAGGTACAACTTTGATCATGGCATGAAAATATTCACAGTTTGTTTTCATGCTTCCTGTTTATCTATGTATAGTGTGTTGGGTCAAAGTGTCTAGATAGGGATAGTTTCAGTGCGATTCTACACAGAGTTAGTCTGGTCTAAGACCTCTGACCCAGGCCTGGATCGCCCTAGATAGAAAAAGAAGAATAGAAGAGATTGGATTTATACCCCGCCCTTCACTCAGAGTCTCAGAGCGGCTTACAATCTCCTTTCCCTTCCCCTACCCACAACAGACACCCTGTGAGGGAGGTGGGGCTGAGAGAGCTCTTTCAAGGACTGCTCTTGAGAGAACAGCTCCGACAGAACTATGGCTTGCCCAAGGTCATCCAGCAGCTGCGAGTGGAGGCGGAGGGGAAACAAACCCGGTTCTCCCAGATTATAGTCCGCACACTTAACCACTGCACTAAACTGGCTCTCATCAGATAGCTTGATCTCATCAGATCTTGGAAGCTAAGCAGGCTCAGCCCCGGTCATTGTTTGGGTGGGAGACCACCAAGGAAGTCCAGGGTTGCTATGCAGAGGCAGGCAATGGCAAGCCACCTCTGCCCTGAGCAGGATAGCCTAGGCTGGCCTGATCTCCTCAGATCTTAGAAGCTAATTCGGGTCGGCCCTGGTTAGTCCTGAACCCTGCGTAAACACACTGTGGTGTATAAATTCACAGTTGGTAGGTTCCTTTGAGCTACACTGTGGAGAAGGCTAGGCAGATTTGAGAATGAAATCAAGCTGGCTGCTCAGAGAGTTCACTCTTGATGTCCAGTGCCCCTTCTCCTGTTGTGCGAGTGGAAAAAACCGGCTTTGCAGAGTCGATTCCATGTGGGTTTGGCTAACTCCAGGGCTGGCTAGGATGAGGTGCGAATCGGTTCAACGACGGCGCGTTGTACGCTTTTAAGAACAGCGGAGTGGCATGGTTTTGGAAGTTACCGTCCCGCCCTCCACCATGTGTAAGTGTCGTCAAGTCTCTTCTGACATGTGACGATCCTATGAATGAATGGCCTCCAGAACGTCCTCTCATCAACAGTCTTGCTCAGGTCTTGCGAACCGTGGGCCGTGGCTTCTTTGATGGAGTCAATCCGTCTCATGTTGGGTCTTCCTCTTTTCTTCATGCCTTCGACTTTTCCTAGCATTCTTGTCTTTCCTGGTGAGTTTCGTCTTCTCGTAACGTGACCGAAGTACAATAGCCTCAGTTTGGTCAAATTTTATCTTCCAGGGAGAGTTCCGGCTCGATTTGATCTAGAGCCCGCTTCCATAGATAAAGGCTCTGGTCACACGGGCAGGAAAATGCGAACCGTGGGCCGTGGCTTCTTTGATGGAGTCAATCCGTCTCATGTTGGGTCTTCCTCTTTTCTTCATGCCTTCGACTTTTCCTAGCATTCTTGTCTTTCGTGTGAGTCTCGTCTTCTCGTAATGTGACCGAAGTACAATAGCCTCAGTTTGGTTATCTTCCAGGGAGAGTTCAGGCTCGATTTGATCTAGAACCTGCTTCCATAGATAAAGGCCCTGGTCACACGGGCAGGAAAATGCGGGGGGGAAACGTGGCTGTTTGCCATGGAGCAAAATAACGCACGGTTGCGCAATCAGACGTCCCGTAGAGGTCCCGTGGTTAGGGGGAGGTGCCGATCACAGGACAATCCTGCGGCGTGGCAAAGAAGCGGCCTCTCTAGCAAAAGGCTCCACGGGTTTAACCCCCTCCAGGGCTGCAGAGGAATGCAAACCGTGCCCTCTGTCCGGTCCCCTCCAGGAGGAGCTTCAGCCGGGCGTCCTTCCGCCACGCCCCCCTGCACCTCCCCCTCTGCCGCCCGGTGCAGAGAGTTCCTCTTGAGCAGGCCGAGCCAGGAGTGGGGGGGATGGAAAAGAGGAGGGGGCTGTGTTTGTTTTTAAACGAAGTGTGCGCATGTGCCGTTGGGTGCTTGTGTGCATCCCGTGGAGACTTAAAAAAAATAACTTTTAGCGACGGGACATGGGTGGGCGCCAGATGCCACGACCTACCACCAGAAACGTGATCAGGCGCCCGCCCTTGCCCCGCGGTTTCCGGAAACTAGTACCTCGGAGGTACTAGTTTTTTACCCCATATCTTCAGCGGGAAGCCTCGGGTTCGACACGGGAGCTCTACGCTTCCCAGATGTGGTGGTGTGATCGCACCCGGAAAATCTGCCTATCTTCCGTCTCTGTAGCACGGCTAATGCTCTGTGTGACCGCAGCCAAAGATGGGTATTCATGTTAGTCTTTCAGTAGCAATAGAAAAGAGCACGAGTTGAGAAGCAACTTAAAGACTAACAAAGTTTGTGGCAGGGAGGAGCTTTCATGAGTCACGGCTCACTTCGTCAGCTGCTTCAGGTATGAACTTCTTCAGATACTTCAGGTATGAGCTTTCGTGAGTCACTGCTCACATCCTCAGACAATTCAGGTATCTGAAGAATTGAGCACTGACTCACGGAAGCTCGTGCCCTGCCACAAATTTTGTTAGTCTCTAAGCCGCTACTGGACTCTCGCTCTTTTCCACTTGGACAGTCGCATTTATTGCACTGTTTTCCAGTCAGATCACAGACTTTATCAGGCAGCTGCGAGGTAGAAAATTATGCAAAAGGAAGCCCCCGATATGAGTCTAATTTTTAAAACGGCGATCTGCCCTAGTTTGCTCTCACCACGCAGGATGACTTATCTCCATGTGTTGTGTGTCGACGGACTGACATGGGTTTTTAGCGGGCGCCCTTTTAATGCTTCAGTCCTTCCTTAGCTTGGGAGTTGCTCGCTCGTGATTTCAGGCTTTGCATTTCGAAACGTCTTAATCCTCTCGGCCCGGCGAGGACCAGTAAACCTTCCGAATTCTCCCAGGGCCGTTGCCGATAGTTTAACAAGCTAAAAAGCTGTGGCTTTGGTTACAACTTTGTATCTGTGAGATTCACTGTGAATATTATAAACCCATTTAATAACCATGGTGTCTTTTTCATTAACAAGACTGAGTCCTCCTTTCAGAGGATAAGCTAACGAGTCCACAATTGATTCGAAAGGATAATATGTAACGGAGGGCTTCTCGGCTGTAGGTGATGTCAGGCGAGCACACATTTGTAGTCCGTTGACCAAGAAAACAGGCTAACCGTAACCCACCAACAGGTCTCGAAACCTGCTTCTGCTATATTTAAGAGAAAGAAAGAAGATCCCGAATATGAGACAGCCACCATGAAACGATCGCCAATGTGGTGTAGTGGAAAGATATCTGGGGAGACTCAGGTTTGAAACCCCCCTCTGCCACAGGGAAGCTTGCTGGGTGGGCTTGGACCAGTTGCAAATTCTGCCTGGCCTACCTGACAGGGTCGTTGTGAGGGTAAATGGAGGAGAGGAGAACAATTTTTGTTTTGTTTACGTTACTTAAAGTCCGCCTTTCCCACAGGGACTCAAAGCAGATTGAGTGCAGTCAACAAAATGGGGCGTCCAATAACCGGTGCATTACGATCTTAGAAGTCTGGAGCCCACCCGAAAGGACCGAACGATGTAAATCACGTTGGGCCCCCTTTGGGGCGAAAGGTGGGGTAAGTAAATACAATACTAAAATATTCACAGAAAGTTTTTATTGTTGGACATAACTGTAACTTGTGTGTGAATTTAAGACTGTCTCCTCTTTAGCTTTTTTTTTGTTAATGGATTTGTCGTTCATTTGGTTTTCTCGCCATTGAGTTGCAGCCGACTTACGGCAACCCCATAGGGTTTCCAAGGCAAAAGATGTTCAGAGGCGGTTTGCCATTGCCTGTTTCTGCATAGCAACCCTGAACTAACTTGGTGGTCTCCCATCCAAGCACTAACCAAGGGCTCACCTTGCTTAGTTTCCAAGATCTAACGATATTGGGGTAGTCTGGGCCAACCAGGTCAAGGCAAGAGGCAGCGGTCATTTGCCGATGCCTGCCTCTGCATAGCAACCCTGGACTTCCTCCGTGGTCTCTTATCCAAGTACTAACCAAGGGCTCACCCTGCTTAGTTTCTGACATCTGACGATATTGGGGTAGTCTGGGCCAACCAGGTCAAGGCAAGAGGCAGAGGTCATTTGCCGATGCCTGCCTCTGCATAGCAACCCTGGACTTCCTCGGTGGTCTCTCATCCAAGCACTAACCAAGGGCCCACCCCGCTTAGATCCCGAGATCTGATGATATTGGGGTAGCCTGGGCCATCCAGGTCAAGGCAGGAGACAAACAGAGGTAGCCTGCCAGTGCCTGCTTCTGCATAGCAACCCTGTACTTTCTCGGTGGTCTCCCACCCAAGCACTAACCAAGGGCCCACCCTACTTAGTTTCTGACATCTGACGATATTGGGGTAGTCTGGGCCCACCAGGTCAAGGCAAGAGGCAGAGGTGATTTGCCGATGCCTGCCTCTGCATAACAACCCTGGACTTCCTCGGTGGTCTCCCATCCAAGCACTAACCTGCTTAGTTTCTGAGATCTGACAACACCGGGCTAGCTTGGGCCATCCAGGTCAAGGCTGGAGACAAACAGAGGTCTGGTTTGCCGATGCCTACCTCTGCATAGCGACCCAGGACTTCCTCGGTGGTCTCCCATCCAAGCACTAACCCTGCTTAACTTTGGAGATCTTAGGAGATCAGGGTAGCCTGGGCCAGCCAAGTTTTTAATGCCATACCGGGTGGTGGGGGGGCGCTTAATCTTGCATTGGAGTAAATACTGTAATTTGATAGAAGCCCGCACCGCCTGAATTACAGGCCTATTGAAACACGGACCCTTTTCCTCTTATTTTTTTTGCACAGCAATACCTTCTCGGTAGCAAGAGAAACACGCTGTGGGGGGGGCTGCTGTTTGGTTTATAATCGGGGCTTTGGTAGCCTGTGGTTTGAAACTCCGGGGGACGTAAGGTGGGGGAGCGTTTGTGCATGTTTCTCTCTCCCCCCCCTTTCCCTTTTCAGCGCAGCGTCTGATCATTAATAAACAGCGAGCACAGGCTCTGCCCCCTGGGCCTCAAATAGTACAGTATGCGTCCAGGGAGGGAAGCTGGAAACAGTAGTATCGGGTTACAGTTTCAAAATATCGCCGGAGCACGTTAGCTGGCTCGGCCCGATCGACTCGGCGCGGATAATTGCATGGCTTATTTGTGAAAGGAAGTCCTTCCCCCCCGTCCCCCTCCCCCCCAATTAAGGCGACTGTTGCCCCCACGATCTTTAACGACTCTCGGATTCGGCGTTGTGTGTCTCATAGAGAACTTTCGGCGAAGCGTGACTGTACCTTCGTTCGATAATTCGTGCGTGCCAACAGTGGTTCGAAACGGAACTTCTCCTGTCGTGTTTTTTGTAATCAGGGGGCTGGTTTTTTGTTTTCTGTATAAATGATTTTGAGAATAAAAGCAAGGCTGCCCTGCTGCAGGTCTTTTTTGTGTGTGCAACCAGGCATATAGACTGTCTGCAGTTCCCCGAAAAAAGAATCTTTCGTGCAGCTCAAATGTTCACACTTGGCTGCATTAGGGCCGGTCGCAGGTATTTTTCCGCCACTTGGTGCAGGCTTCTAAATGTTGTGGAATATGACTCTCAGTTGGCAAAGCGTGTGTTCTCACACATGTAAAAGGCACGTGTGTTGCTAGGGGTGCATGCTACGTGCACGGATTGCAGTCACATGTCCTTTTAGAACAAAGTTTGAGTATGGCGACATCTTTAAGACTAACGAAGTTTAATTCTGGGTGTAAGCTTTTGTGTGCATGCACGCTTCTTCAGATACATTGAATCTGAACAAAGGTTGAGTCCAGTGGTACCGTTAAGGCCAACAAACATTTATTCTGGACATAAGATTTCATGTGCATGCACACATCCCCAGATACGTTGAGTCTGAACAAAGTTTGAGTCCAGTGGCATCTTTAAGACCCACAAAGTTTAATTCTAGGTATAAGCATTTCTGTGCATGCACACTTCTTCAGATACATTGAAACAGATTTCGCCAGCCATTACATATAGGTAGAGAGATTAGATAGGCATAACGGAGATATTGGGTCCGTACACATGCTATGTCACTCCGTTCTCGTATCTGTTTGTTAGCTCTTTCGTTATCTGTATGCTAATTTGCTGCTGTTCACAGGTTTCACAGACCGCTTTAATCCAATCGGAGCTATATTTATCGCTCAGTTACTTATGCATCTTGATTCAAACGAGCCCTTCCAGACAGCTCCCCCCCCCCCGATATGTAATGGTTGGCAAAGTCTGTTTCAATATAGCTGAAGAAATGTGCATGTACATAAAAGCTTGTACCTAGAATTCAACTTTGTGGGTCTTAATGTTGCCCCTAGACTCAAACTTTGTTCAGACTCAACATATCTGCCAGCCATTACATATAGGTAGAGAGATTAGATAGGCATAACGGAGATATTGGGTCCGTACACATGCTATGTCACTCCGTTCTCGTATCTGTTTGTTAGCTCTTTCGTTATCTGTATGCTAATTTGCTGCTGTTCACAGGTTTCACAGACCGATTAAATCCAATCGGAGCTATATTTATTGCTCAGTTACTTATGCATCTTGATTCCAACTAGCCCTTCCTGACAGCTCCCCCCCCCCCGATATGTAATGGTTGGCAAAGTCTGTTTCAATATAGCTGAAGAAATGTGCATGTACATAAAAGCTTGTACCTAGAATTCAACTTTGTGGGTCTTAATGTTGCCCCTACACTCAAACTTTGTTCAGACTCAACATATCTGGGGAAGTGTGCATGCACACAAAAGCGTATGCCCAGAATAAAACTTCGTTGGTCTTAAAGGTGCCACTGGACTCAAACTTCGTCCTGTTGCTTCGGACCTTTTTAGAAAAGCCTCGATTCCCTGATAGCCTCACAGTTCTAAGCAGTGTATAGTGTGTACAAACAAGACAAACTATTCTGAAAAACCGTTCTGGAGCTATTCTGGTATCTGAGGAAGTGAACGGTGACTCACAAACGCTCCTCCCCTGCCACAAATTTTGTTCGTCTTTAAGGTGCTACTGGGCTCTTGATCTTTTGTGTGTGTGTGTGTGTGTGTGTGGATAATGCCAAAGGAAGGGGTTTTTTTTGTAAAGGGCAGTCAGTCTTGTGAGAGTCTCATTCATCCCATTATCACTAAGATGGCTCCCTCTCCAAACTGTGTTCCACATGGACATTTGATAATTTTTGTAGAATATGCTTAGATCGGGGGTCCCCAGCCTTTTGGGGTCTCCGGGCACCTTTGGAATTCTGACACAGCTACAATATGGCGGCCACAGGAGGCGGGCCAAGCCACAAAGTGACAGCCACTGATGACCTACGGTCACACAGTGAAGATCCTTGCGTTGTGGTGGCCGCCGTTGCCAAAGCAATGCTTTCTTAAAAATCTGTGTAGCCAGCAAATCTCCAATGACCACTCAGAAGCCAAGCTGGGCAAAAGCCCCACCTGGCCACACCCACATTTTAAAAATACTTGGTTGGCGCCCAGGGGCACCAGGTTGGAGACCCCTGACATAGACGAACTATTATTAATTCATTTACAGTATGCCAGTTTTCTATCTCCCTATATGTTCCCCAGAGAGCACTGCGCTGAGGGGCCCAAAACTGGCTGGCCCTCCTAGGCCCCAAGGATGCTAGACTGGTGATAACCAGGGCCTTCTTGGTGGTGGCCCCGTATTGGTGGAATGAGCTCCTGGAAGAGATCAGGGCCCTCTGGGTCCTTTTACAGTTCCACAGGGCCTGTAAGACGGAGCTCTTCCCCCAGGCTTTCGATCAGGAGCCGCCTTAAACACCGAGGAGTGACCCTGTGCCCTGGCTTTACCACATGCAGTCCATCTCGCCGCATAAACTACTCAATCAAATTGAGCCGATTTGAGAATACCACCAGGACTATCACCTAAATAGGGCTACAGTTGGATTTAGGAATCGCTGCTCTGCGCTTTAATTGTTTCTGGCACTTTCGAAAATGGATACCGTTTGTTTATGGATGTTTTATGGATGTTTTTAATTGTATTTATACATGCATTTTATGTAAGCCGCCCTGAACCCGCCTTGGCGGGAAGGGCGGTGTATAAATGAGCTAATAAATAAATAAAATAAATATATCTCTCTAAAAACCATGTATCCAGTTTTTGGCAAATAAAGCCTATGTTAGTTGTTGTAGATTTTCCGGGTTGTACGGCCGTGGTCTACACGGAAAATCTACAACAACTAATGAACTCCGGTCGTGAAAGCCCTCAGCAGCATAAAGCCTATGTTGTCGCTTAATTTAAAAACCAGCAAATACCGTGCTACGGATGATTATAAAATATCTCAAATCATTTTTATATCTTTCTTGTTTCATATTTTTACAATTTATTCACCATTTATTATTTATCATATAAGCCTTAATACATAAAAAGAATCGTATATCAAAACATCTAAGCATCGTCTCTTTATATATCACAA
>NW_015164220.1:103784-107638 GCF_001447785.1 Gekko japonicus
AGTTCAACAGATATTCCCAAGCACAAGGTGGCCAAATACCAAAATACTTATCCAAATTTTTCAATGCTGCAAAAAGTCTCTTAGTCAGGGCTTTTTTTGTAGAAAAAGCCCAGCAGGAACTCATTAGCATAATAGGCCACAGCCAACAGCAGGAACTCAGTAGCATATTAGGCCACACCTCTGACAGCGTGACTCATTGGCATATTAGGCCACACCTTCATGTTACCAGAAGTGTGGTCATCCAGCCACACCCACCTTTTGCTTCTTATTCTGTTTACCTTGTTTGTTGTCCAAACCCAGGGCTTTTTTGTAGCAGGAACTCCTTTGCATGTTAGGCCACACATCCCTAATGTAGCCAATCTGAATGAGTTTCTGCTGTTGGGTGTGGCCTATTATGCTAATGAGTTCCTGCTGGGCGTGGCCAACTTGGGAGCCAGCCGGAACTCCGTTTCTGTGCGTTCCTGCCCAAAAATAGCCCTGCTTAGTGAGCTCAGAGCTTCCTCCAAAGTGAAAAGCACCACGGCCATACAACCCGGAAATCTACAACAACTAATGAACTCCGGCCGTGAAAACCTTCGACAGCATAAAGCCCATGTTGTCGCTTCATTTAAAGCTGTCAGATGTTTTCCCCCTCTGTAGGATTTGAGCATTCCCAGTTTTATACCAATAAATAGCCGTGGATGTACTCTGGCCGTGTGAACTTCAGCAGCGACGGCCTAGCCCTCCGAAAGTTTCCGAAAACAACTTCGGGATTCTGCACGCCCTGGCTCGGCATAAAACACGCTTTTAGGGGATCGGGAACCTGGCCCCGTCGAATTGGGGAGCGTCCGATCGGATTAACTTGTTTCCGGGCTGCGTCCGCCGATCGTCCACACATGGCGCAAAAACGGGGGAGAATCGGTCTGTGCTGAAAACGTAAACCAGCAGATCTTTCCAATGTGTGGTTTTTGGCAGCGCTGGGACCTTTGCAGTGAGCACTAAACAAGCCTTTGTTCTCCGGCTCCCGAGCTGTTCCCCCAGAACTGAAAAGGAGCCAATTTTGATGTAATTCAAAATAATGGATTCTTAATAAATAACAAAATTCCCTCGCTGGGGAAAAAGGAGGCCGCGGTCGATGCAGAATCGGGTTCTGCAGTCGGGGCGGGGGAAGAAGTAACTGAAAATGGGGGGGTGGGGTGGGGGTTTGAATTAGTATTTATTGCAGGGTTGGAGGGGAGGGGGGAACTTAACTTAGTGTTGGCTCCTCTCCCCGCCTGACTTTCCCCCTAAGTTTAGCTTGTATGCGGGATATAATATGGAGGCTCAGCTGAGCAAATCGGAAGGGATTTCTGTAGAATTGGGGTTCTAGATTGCCTATAGCAAAGGTAAAGGTCTCCCTTGATCGAAAGCCAGTCGAATCCAACTCTAGGGTTGCGGTGCTCATCTCCGTTTCCAAGCCGAAGAGCCAGCGCTGTCCGAAGACGTTTCCGTGGTCATGTGGCCGGCATGACTAGACGCCGAGGCGCATGGAACGCCATCACCTTCTCACCGAAGCGGTACCTATTTATCTACTTGCAATTTCTTGCTTTCGAACTGCTAGGTTGGCAGGAGCTGGGGCCAGAGATGGGAGCTCACTCCGTCATGCGGCACTTGGGCCTCAAACTGCTGAACTACAGACCTTCCAGTCTGCAGCTCAGCGTCTTAACCACTGAGCCACCGCAGCCTATATATACATCTTTAAAGCCATCCGTGGTTCAAGGAACCTGAAAGACAGTCTCCTCCCATGTGTTCTTGCACAGGAAATAAGATGAAGAAGAAGAGATTGGATTTATACCCCGCCCTTCACTTGGAGTCTCAGAGTGGCTTACAAACTCCTTTCCCTTCCCCTCCCCACAACAGACACCCTGTGAGGTGGGTGGGGCTGAGAGAATTCTGACACAAACTGCTGTTTTTCAAGGACAGCTGTGCCAGAGCTTGTGACTGACCCAAGGTCACATCAGCAGATGCAAGTGGAGGAGTGGGGAATCAAACCCGGTTCTCCCAGATTAGAGTCCGCACACTTAACCACTACACCAATTTCAGGGAGAGGCCTACCTGAGTGTCCCGTCAATCAAAGACGCTCATCTGGTGGGGACAGGAGGGCCTTTTTGGTGGCAGGCCCGCAATCATAGAACAGCCTCCCCAGAGAAGTTTACTGGCCCCCTCACTTTCAATCTTCAGGAGGCAACGGAAGATGGTTAAAACAGGGCTCTTTTTGTAGACAAACCCCAGCAGGAACTCATTAGCATAATAGGCCACACCCAACAGCAGAAACTCATCATTAGCATATTGGGCCAGACCCCTGACAGCACAGCTCATTCGCACATTAGGCCGCACCCCCATGTTACCAGAAGTGTGGTCATCCAGCCACAGCCACCTTTTGCTTCTTATTCTGTTTACCTTGTTTGTTGTCAAAACCCAGGGCCTTTTTTTGTAGCAGGAACTCCTTTGCATGTTAGGCCACACACCCCTAATGTAGCCAATCCTAATGAGTTCCTGCTGTTGGGTGTGGCCTGTTATGCTAATGAGTTCCTGCTGGGCGTGGCCAACTTGGGAGCCAGCCGGAACTCCGTTCCTCTGCGTTCCTGCGCAAAAATAGCCCTGGTTAGATATAGGACCACATTGGATTACAGCAGCTCTAAACTGCGATTTTTAAATTTCGGGTTTGTGTATTTTTTAAAATGTAAATCCATTTTATGTGTCTTATTTATACGGTGAGCCACCCTGAGATCTGTACGACGGCTAATAAATGTTTTCAATTAATAAGTGAATACCTGGGTTTTTTTGTAAGTTTGCTCTGGGAAAGCAACAGAGTGGCAGTCAAAAGAGAAACGCTTGCCAAGGTATTGCACTCCGGGCCCGCTTACCCGAACAAGTATCCCACTTCGACACCCCCTGAACCTCTTGAGTTGTTCATGTGGTCATCACGCTAGCCTGATCTCATCAGATTTTGGCAGCTAAGCCAGGTCGGCCCTGGTCAGTACTTGGATGGGAGGCCACCAAGGAAGTCCAGGGTTGCCACGCAGAGGCAGGCAATGGCAGACCACCTCTGTTCGTCTCTTGCCTTGACCTGGACGGCCCAGGCTAGCCTGATCTCATCAGATCTCAGAAGCTAAGCTGGGTCGGCCCTGGTCAGTACTTGGATGGGAGGCCACCAAGGAAGTCCAGGGCTCACTATGCAGAGGCAAGCCATGGCAAACCACCTCTGCATGTCTCTTGCCTTGAAGACCCCATGAAAGATTGCCAGGGCTATTTTGGGGCTGGAACGCACAGGAACGGAGTTCCGGCTGGCTTCAGAGGTGGCCACGCCCACTACAGCCAAAACCTCCGTGTGCGTGGCTACAGAGGGAAGGCCTGGAGAGCGAAACCACCACCCCCGGCGACTCCGAGGCGGGTGGTCCAGGGGCCCCCCCCGGAAGGATCGGGGAGGCATTTAAATACCCCCCCCCCCTGCGACTCCGAAGCAGGCAGGCCAGAGGGGCCCCCCTGGAAGGATCGGGGAGACATTTAAGGGCCAGCTTGCCAGGCATCCTGCAGCCGTGGGGCAACTGGGCAAGTCAAGGGAAGACATGGGGGTGTGGCCTAATATGCTAATGAACTCTGCTGTTGGGGTGTGTGGCCTATTATGCTAATGAGTTCCTGCTGGGCTTTTTCTACAAAAAGAGCCCTAGGGAAGGGAAAGGAGATTTTAAGCCACTCCGAGACTCTTGAGTGAAGGGCAGGGTATAAATCCAATCTCCTCCTCCTCCTCCTCCTCCTCCTCCTTCTTCACAGTCAGTATTGTCTACTGCAGCTCTCCAGGGCCTCAGGCAGAAAGGTCTTTCCCATCACCTCCG
>NW_015164220.1:107951-110662 GCF_001447785.1 Gekko japonicus
GTCTTTTTAGCTGGAGATGCCGGGGATGGAACCTGGGACCTTCCGCATGCCAAGCAGAGGCTCTGCCACTGAGCCAGGGTCTCAGGGCAAGGTCTTTCCCATCACCTCCTGCCTGGTCTTTTTAGCTGGAGATGCCGGGGATGGAACCTGGGACCTTCCGCATGCCAAGCCGAGGCTCTGCCACTGAGCCAGGGTCTCAGGTCAAGGTCTTTCCCATCACCTCCGGCCTGGTCCTTTAGCTGGAGCTGCCGGGGATTGAACCCGGGACCTTCCGCATGCCAAGCAGAGGCTCTGCCACTGAGCCAGGGTCTCAGGTCAAGGTCTTTCCCATCATCTCCGGCCTGGTCCTTTAGCTGGAGCTGCCGGGGATTGAACCCGGGACCTTCCGCATGCCAAGCCGAGGCTCTGCCACTGAGCCAGGGTCTCAGGTCAAGGTCTTTCCCATCACCTCCGGCCTGGTCCTTTTAACCGCAGATGCCGAGGATTGAACCCGGGGACCTTCCGCACGCCAAGCCGAGGCTCTGCCACAGAGCCAGAGAGAAGTGACCTGTTCAAGACCACGTGCCAAGGTTGTGACAACATAGAATAATGTGGCGCTGGCTTCGTAACTGGGGACGACCAGAGAATCTTGTCTTTCATTGGTTAAGCTTATGAATGCAAAACAACAGAGTTGTCGGTGGAAGTCACAAACAGCAGCAGTGAACGAAGTGGATTGCGTGCAGCGGCCAGGGTGCCATGTGTATGCCAGCCGCAGCGCATTAAACTTCTGTAGCACATGAACGTGCGCTGTGTACTGTACTAGTGGCAACTGCAGTGCAAAGGGGGGGGTGGGGTCTTATCAGTTTGTGGAATCCACACAGTTTATACGCCTAAATAGTCTTAAACCTCAGAATAGAAAGAGCCGCGTCCAACAGCGCCTTTGAGACCAGCAAGACTTTCAGGGAATAAACTTTCGGGAGTCAAGTCTCCGTTTGTCAGACACGATTAGCTTTGACTCTCCAAAGCTTGTACCTTGAATCATCACCAGCATCATATGGCAGTGTGTGTAGTATATCCAGGAGATCCGAAGATTGTCCGGCAGCCTTAAGCTCTAACTCTTTAGCGTTATGCACTGCTAGGTGGCAAGCTAGACTTATTTGGGTGGGCTGAGAGAGCTTGGAAAGAGCTGTGACCAGGGTTCCCTCTAAGCTGAGTTAGTGTGAGCCAGCTCACAGTTTTTTTCAGCCTCCGGCTCACACATTTTTGCCTTTGCTCAGGAAGGATGGCCCCAGAGCAAGCTGATTTATGTAGCAGCCAAAACACCTGCTCACAGCTTTAATGTTGGTAGCTCGGGAAGTAGAATTTTGGCTCACAGGACTCCACAGCTAGAGGGAGCGTTTGCTGTGACTGACCCAAGGTCGCCCAGCTGGCTTCACGCGGAGGAGTGCGGAATCGAACCCGGTTCTCCAGACAAGGGCATGTCGCTCTTAAACACCACACCAGACTAGGAACTTTCAAGTAGGTGGGGCTGAGAGAGAGTGCTCTGAGAGAACTGTGACTGGCCCAAGGTCACCCAGCCGGCTGCACATGGAGGACTGGGAATCAAACCCCGTTCTCCAGATGAGAGTCCGTCGCTCTTAACTACTACAGCGCTCTCTCTCTCTCTCTCTCTCCCCCCCCCTGAAGCTCCTGTTGGTCTCTAATGCACTTTTGTTGTTCAGTCGCTCAGTCAAGTCCGACTCTTCGCAACCCCATGGACCAGATCCCGCCAGGCCTTCCGGTCTTCCGCCACCCTCTGGCGTTTGCTCAACTTTATGTTGGTTGCATCGATGACACTGTCTAACCATCTCATCCTTTGCCGTCCCCGTCTTCTTTGACCTTCAATCTTTCCCAGCATCGGGGTCTTCTCCAGTGAGGGCTCCCTTCTCATTGGGTGGCCAAAGTATTTGAGCTTCAGTTTCATTCTCTGGCCTTCCAGGGAACAGTCAGGGTTGATTTCTTTTAGGACTGACTGATTTGATCTCCTTGCAGTCCAAGGGACTCTCAAGAGTCTTCTCCAGCACCATAGTTCAAAAGAATCTATTCTTCGGCGCTCGGCCTTCCTTATGGTCCAACTCTCGCAGCCATACAGTACTACTGGGAATACCATTGCTTTGACCAGCGGACTTTTGTTGGCAGGGAGATGTCTCTACTTTTTATCATGCTGTTTAGGGTTTTTTTTCCCCTTTTCTTTTTTTCCTAATGCACTACTCGACTCGAATTTAACTGTTCCACTGGTCTACCCTCTGAAACTGTCTTCAGTATGGAAACAAAATCAAGGTTTCATACGGACTTCGCCTGGCTGAACAACAACGTTCGCTTGCTTGAAAAAACAATATGTGAAAGGGGTACCCTGCTGCCCTGTTTGTTCAGACAAGAATTAATCTTTCCACTTCCACCCTCTTTGGGCCCTCTAACCGGCTGGCAGTTTGTAGGAGGGAGTTCTTGGGCATTCTCTGTGCCCCATGAAACTGGCAAGCCATTCCCCTTTGGTTCCATCTGTGGCACGGGACTGGCACATGTATTCGTGTGCGCGATGCTACAGATGTTGGAAGAAGGGTGTCGGAGACAGGAGAACGGTCTTCCTTCTGACTCCGCAGTTGTTTGGACATCCCTGGACTGTTTTGGCGGCGTGAAGAATATCTCTCTCTCTCTCTCTCTCTCTCTCTCTCTCTCTCTCTCTCTCTCTCACA
>NW_015164220.1:110881-118120 GCF_001447785.1 Gekko japonicus
GTGGCCAAAAATACCAGGTGCCATCAGGAGGCCCAGCAGTGGGGCCAGGACACTAGAAGCCCTCCCACTGTTGCCTCCCCCCAAGCACCAAGAATACAGAGCATCCCTTGCCCCAGCCTGAGAGTTCCTATCTATATCTTGTGGCTAAGAGAACATAAGAACACGAGAGAAGCCAATGTTGGATCAGGCCAGTGGCCTATCCAGTCCAACACAGTGGCCAAAGATACCAGGTGCCATCAGGAGGTCCAGCAGTGGGGCCAGGACACCAGAAGCCCTCCCACTCTTGCTCCCCCCCCAAGCACGAAGAATACAGAGCATCCCTTGCCCCAGACCGAGAGTTCCTATCTATACCTTGTGGCTAACAGCCACTGATGGACCTCTGCTCCATACGTTTACCCAATCCCCTCTTGAAGCCGTCCATGCTTGTAGCCACCGCCACCTCCTGTGGCAGTGAATCCCATGTGTTCATCACTCTTTGGGTGGAGAAGTACTTCTTGAAAGTGGATTGAAAATGGATTATTTAGTGCGTGTGACCGCAGCCGAAGAGATCTCCCAAACCCCGAGGGAGAATGGTGTGCCGGCTTTTACATTTCTTTGGGACGATCACGCTCGTTGGCTTGGTATAAGGCCCGTGCAAATGACCCTACCACCTTTTCAGAGAATTGTAGTTCCCGTAGGGTCACGAACTTCCAGGGGGGGGTCTGGAGATCTCCCAGAATGCTCCTCTCCAGACTACAGAGATCAGTTCCCCTGGAGAAAATGGCTGCTTTGGAGGGTGAACTCAATGACTTCATACCCAGCCAAGGTCCCTCGTCTTGCCAAACCCCGCCTCCCCCAGGCTCCACCAAAAAATCTCCAGGGATTTCCCAACTCAAAGCTGAGAGAACCCTAAGCCCCAAACCCAGGGCCTTTTTTTGTAGCAGGAACTCCTTTGCATGTTAGGCCACACACCCCTAATGTAGCCAATCCTAATGAGTTTCTGCTGTTGGGTGTGGCCTATCATGCTAATGAGTTCCTGCCGGGTGTGGCCAACTTGGGAGCCAGCCGGAACGCCGTTCCTGTGCGTTCCTGCCCAAAAATAGCCCTGGATAACCCCAACCACGCTGCTGAAAAATAACCGGAGGGTTCTCAAGCCACCGGTCGGCTGCATTTGGCGTAGCAAGGTCTCAGTCGCTGCGGCATGTTCTCGTCTTGTTATTGCGGTTAGAGCGCTCTGCGTTTTGGAGACCGGACGACGCAACCTTTGCCCTGCGGAACTCGAGGGGGTTAGGTTTGGGGGGGGGGCACAGAAAGCGAAAGAATGAACGTCGCTCTCCTCGTGACTTTTTCTGCCCAGCAGGTCTCGCTGCACAGGAAATCGCTGCGGGCAGCTGTTGCTTCCAATAATACTTCGCCCACAAGCCCCTCTTTAGGGGGAGGTATTCTGAGTGTTTTAACTGGTAGGGACGGATTGCTGCTCGGGAACGGCTGGAGGGGTTGAGGCTTTCTTGAAGCTGTGCAGGATCACCTCTGAGGAGAATTCAGGCTCTTCCACACATGCAATTTCAGTCCACTTCAGCGAGGGTTTGCAAGTGGCTTCTGCCATTTCGCACAGTGAAATCCGGTTAGGCTTGCCAAGTCCCCCCGGGGGGCCAGGAAACCCCCGCCCCAGAGGCCCGTTCCCCGCCGGCGGCAAATCGGGCCCCGGGGGGAACCCCACCCCGACGTGCGTGTCATCTGGAAGTGATGCGGCCATGCTGGGTACGCTGGGGTGCGGGGCCACGGTCATCCCAGGGAAAACTCTATGGCACGCGTTTTAGACGCCGACGGGAGTCCCCCGCTCCGGAGGAATTTCCACTTGGCAACCCTAAATCCGGTTGCAGAGTGCATCGGAGATGGATTGGACGTGTGTTATTTAGCGTGTGCGAAAGCGCCCTGAATCTTAAAACATTTGGGAGAAGTCTTAACGGTAAGCGTAGCTGAGGCGTGTTTCAGAAAGGGCTTCCTAGTTGAACTCTGCAGGATGGTATTATGCTTCAAGCGCCTCTTTAGTGGGAAGGGTTCCTGATCTTTAGAAATGTGCTCTAAATCAGGGTTTCCCAACGCGGTGCCGGAGGACACCGGGGCACCCGCTTGCACCTTTCTTGGTGCCCACTGAGTTTCTTCAAAAAGTGGGTGGGGCTTTTGCCCCAAAGGGCCTCTGATTGGCTGCTGGAGTTCTGCTCAATGCTCCCTCTAAGCTGTGGAGTCTTGTGAGCAAAAATTCTACTTTGTGAGCTGCTGGCATTAAAATTGTGAGCAAACGATTTGGCTCCTGCATAAATTTGTTTGCTCTGGAGCAATGTTCCCTCTAAGCTGAGTTAGTGTGAGCTAGCTCACAGTTTTTTAGCCTCCAGCTCACACATTTTCGTCTTCGCTCAGGAAGGAGGGCTCCAGAGCAGACTCATTTATGCAGTAGCCAAACTTGCTCGCTCACAACTTTAATGCCAGTAGCTCACAAAGTAGAATTTTTGCTCACAGGGCTTCACAGCTTAGAGGGAACATTGCTCTGGAGCCCTCCTTCTGTCAGAACCCACAGCCAACAATGGGGTACACACTTCTTTAGAAAGGTTATACTTTTATTGAAGAGCCATAGATGCATTAACACAGTCACTGTTAAGAATAGCAGTTGCCTCTTGAACCTAATGAGATATAGGGCATTCGTATGCACCCCCCCACTGCGCTGGCCAATTAGGCACCATCCCGTGCGCGGGTTAAAGCCAGCAAAAGTTAGTATGCGAAGCTGGGAATTGTTCGGCTCCCACGGCTTGCCTGGCAGGCAGACAACACACACCACCACCTGTACTTCTTTAGAGATAAGCATTTCAGCGCAAAGCAGAGAGAGGAATGCGAAAGCAATTTACACAATTTACACTGAAAGAACATCCCAACCCCCATGGCAGCATAGCTGACACCTTCCTGAGCCAAGACGAAAATGTGTGAGCCGGAGGCTAAGAAACTGTGAGCTAGCTCACACTCACTCATCTTAGAGGGAACACTGGTTCTGATAGCCTGTGCAGAATTCTTAAGAAGTCGCTTCAGCAGCAGCTGCCACCACAGCGTGAGGATTTTTACTGCATGACTGTAGATAAGCGGAACAAGGTTCGAGTACGGTGGCACCTTTAAGACCAGCGAAGTTTTATTCAAGGTGTAAGCTTTCGTCTGCACGCACGTGTCTTCAGATACATTGAAGTGGAAGCTTACCAGTCTATACATGTAGATAAGCGGTTGGTACTCCGGAAAAATATTTCTTCAATAATATGTGCATTTTAAAAGGCGTTCTGTTAAACAGGGCTTCTGGAATGTTTAAATTCTCTCTCTTCCCTTTTTCCCAGTGTTATTTTTTTTTGTTATACTCCCCTTCTCTCCTGCAGGGGGGGGAGCTCCCTCTGCGTATGTGGCCGCGCTTCCCGTGGCAGGCATTTTGTGGTCGCACCCACCACCCCGTGTCAGAACTCCAAAGGTGCCCCCACATTCAAAAATGGGGACCCCGATTCATAAACACACACACAAGTCCTTTGTTCGAAAGCAAGTGGAATCCGACTCTAGGGTTGCGGTGCTCATCTCTGTTTCAAAGCCGAAGAACCTGCGCTGTCCGAAGACGTTTCCGTGGTCATGTGGCCGGCACGACTAAACACCAAGGCACACGGAACGCTGTTACCTTCCCACCGAAGTGGTACCTGTTTATCTACTTGCAATTTCTTGCTTTCGAACTGCTAGGTTGGCAGGAGATTCATAAACACACACGCAAGTCCAGTGGCCCTTTAAAGAGTAACGCGATGTATTCCAGCAAAAGTTTTTGTGAGTCAGAGCCCACTGCCTCAAAGGCTTGGAGCGGTGAGGCGATTAACCCTTTCCCCACCCAATCAGAATCGTCCCAGCGGCTTTTCACACCAGCAGGGGAAAGGTAACGGGGTGTGTTTGCCACGATTTGCAGCCGCGTGGAAGTGCGTTTCGATTTAAAAAGCAAACTTGGGGAGACTGCTCCTGCGTCTCTCTCACTGCGTTCAGTTTGACTCTTGGTGAGGATATTGTGTGTGTGGGGGGGGGATTAAAATGCCGCATGTAAAAGTCTGGAAACGCTTATTATGAATTATTTCTGTTTTCATCATTTATACTTTGATTTAGGATTGCCAGTTCCCTTACCTCTGCTGGTGGTGGGGGGGCGTTCTGGGAGGTGGGGGAATATTGTGCAGCGTCCTCAACGTGATGACGTCACCCAGAGGTGACGTCATCACACCGGAAACGTCATGTGGAGACACTCTGGTATTTGGGCGAAACTCTATGGGCTTTTGCCCTCAAAACCATAGAGTTTGCCCAAATACCAGAGTGTCCCCCCCGCCCATGCATGATGTTTCTGGCGTGATGACGTCACTCCAGTGGGTGATGTCATCACGTTGGGGGTGGTACTTCCGGTTTTACTGGAAGTGGCCCAAAACACTATTTGGGGGCAGGATTTCCCCAGTGGCAGGGAAGCTCACTCCAAATCGAGGGATCCCCCGGCCAGACCAGGACGCTGGGATCCCTAATTTTTATTGTTCAATTTTTTTCATTCTTGGACTTGCTTAGGAGGGCAGCAGTACACAGTGCGTTTCTTTTTGTTTTGTTTTATAACCAGGGATGAGCCAGGGTCCCTCCAATTGCCTCAGCTATTTCCTCTTTTTTTCCATATCTTTATTTTCACAAACAACAACAACAATAATAATAATAATAATAAAATCCCTCAAAGACTATTTTGCACCTCGGTCTTGGCACGCTTCTCTTGTGATTTCATTCGATTCCAATTGTGGCAGAGGAGGCGTTCAGTCTTGCGGCCACAGCAGTGCCCTTGGGTGCATTGTGAAATGCTCGGTTTTCTCATCGCCTGTGAGTGTGCGCGCACATACATACACAATTTTTACCACCTTTGTAAAAACAGCCATGAGCCGCAGGTGCCCGTTCCTGGTTTATTCTGCCAATCTGTGTGCAATTGCAAAGGGACGGTGTTGTGTTTATTTGTTAACCGGGTTGCTGCATGACGGAGTGAGCTCCCGTCTCTGGGTTCAGCTCCTGCCAACCTAGCAGTTTGAAAGCAAGAAATTGCAAGTAGATAAATAGGGACCACTTCGGTGGGAAGGGAACAGCGTTCCGTGCGCCTTGGTGTTTAGTCGTGCCGACCACATGACCACGGAAACGTCTTCGGACAGCGCTAGCTCTTCAGCTTTGAAACGGAGATGAGCACCGCAACCCTAGAGTTGGATTCGGCTGGCTTTCGAGCAAGGGTATCTTTACCTTTAAGTATCCAGCAAATATGAGAAAAGAAGAAGAGCTCTCATCTAGTCCAGCATCCTGTCTCCCACAGTAGCCAACCAGTCCCTCTGGAGGGCCAACAACAGGGCAGAGAGGCCGAGGCCTTCATAAGAACGTCAGAGGAGCCCTGCTGGATGAGACCAGTGGTCCATCTACTCCAGCATCCTGTCTCACACAGTGGCCAACCAGTTCCTCTGGAGAGCCAACAACAGGGCAGAGAGGCCGAGGCCTTCATAAGAACGTCAGAGGAGCCCTGCTGGATGAGACCAGTGGTCCATCTACTCCAGCATCCTGTCTCCCACAGTGGCCAACCAGTTCCTCTGGAGGGCCAACAATAGGGCAGAGAGGCCGAGGCGTTCCCCCAATGCTGCCTCCTGGCTCTGAGATCCAGAGGATTAGTGCTTCTGAATGTGGCGGTTGCCCTCAGTCCCCATCGCTAGCAGCCACTGATAGACCTCTCTTCCACGAATCTATCTAATCCCCTCTTAAAGCTGTCTTTTCCTGTGGGCATCACTACATCCTCTGGCAGCGAATTCCACATTTTAATCACTTCTCTGACCAGCGCAACTAACTCTGTGCTCCCGAAGCGTCTTCGGTTTCATGTTTCTTGACACACACACACACCAGACCCCAAATGATACAGCAAACATATTATTTATTTGTTATTTATTTAGAAGAAGAAGAGATTGGATTTATATCCCGCCCTTCACTACCTGAAGGAGTCTCAGAGCGGCTTACAAACTCCTTCCCCTTCCCCTCCCCACAACAGAGACCCTGTGAGGCAGGTGGGGCTGTGAGAACTCTGACAGAAACTGCTCTTTTTCAAGGACAGCTCTTATCAGAACTATGGCTTGCCCAAGGTCACCCAGCCAGGTGTAAGTGGAGGAGTGGGGAATCAAACCCGGTTCTCTCAGATTAGAGTCCGCACACTTAACCACGACACCAATACTGGCTCTCTTCTTCACCACCTTGCTCTCTCACAGGAACTCAAGGTGGCTTAACACTGTAAATAGTAATAAAACGTCACGTTTTGAAATTGAGGGAGCCTTAAAAAGCAGGGTGCAGGAGGGCTTTGGCGTCTGCTGTTGAAAGTTGGAGGAGTTAAGGCTCCCCTGGGCCTGCCAAAGCCCTTGGGTACCCCCTAAAGTAGATATTTGGATTCCTGCCATCGGAAAGGGACTGAGGGGAATATATAGGCTAACGTGTAATTGGAGCAGACTTCTGATAATTTTGCAAAGCTGCCCCCGTGCACCAGGGGAGAGGGGGAGCACGAAGGTCTCTCAGAGTTCACCGCCTTGTTGTTCGTTCTTCCAAAAGTTCTGAGCCTCCCTCTGGAATCTTTCCTGTCATTTAGCAATCTGCAGATTGGGACAGGAGTGTTAGGTGTGTGTGTGTGTGTGTGTGTGTGTGTGTGTGTGAGAGAGAGAGAGAGAGAGAGAGAGAGAGAGAGAGAGAGAGAGAGAGAAATCAGTCTGAATCCCGGACGGTAACGTAGGTTCACGGTTTGTCTGCAGAGCCACAAAAAAAGAGTTTCGGCAACCATCTTTTGACTCGGGCATTGTGAAAATCCTGCCACACCCCTCCCCAAATTTCCCATTAACTAAGGCCCTTTCCGCATTCTCCTTTTAATCCGTGTTTACAAATTTAACCTTATTTTTAATCCAGGTTTCCACACACTCCCCCACATTCTGCACTAAAATCAAGTTCAACCTTCTTTTGTGTAGTGGTTAAGTGCACGGACTCCAATCTGGGAGAACCGGGTTAGATTCCCTACTCCTCCACTCGCAGCTGCTGGATGACCTTGGGCAAGCCATAGTTCTGGCACAGCTGTCCTTGAAAAATGGCAGTTTCTGTCAGAGCTCTCTCAGCCCCACCCACCTCACAAGGTGTCTGTTGTGGGGAGGGGAAGGGAAAGGAGATTGTAAGCCGCTC